>NC_084555.2:9290000-9590000 GCF_033978685.3 Nerophis lumbriciformis | reverse complement strand
CCAAGTGAAGTCACAAGTCATTGATGTTAAAGTCTAAGTCGAGTTGCAAGTCTTTTTACATTTTGTCAAGTCGAGTCTAAAGTCATCAAATTCATGACTCGAGTCTGACTCGAGTCCAAGTCATGTGACTCGAGTCCACACCTCTGGTATATACAGTATGAGTTTATTAGTGCTGTCAAATTATACACTGTAAAATCAATGTAATCGCACTTTTGAAATTGGATTAATCATGATTAGTCACTCTTGCATAATTTAAATTAACTTCAAAAATAGAGATTAATATTGAGACCTAAATGCAATTGTATTGTAAAATGTCATATGTCATTTTAATAAATAAAAAAAGGACAAGTGGTACAAAATGGATGGATGGATGGATGGAAATAAAATAAAATAAAATAAAATAAAATAAAATAAAATAAAATAAAATAAAATAAAATAAATGTCATTTATTTTAATGTTTCACTTGTATGCACGTCATTTATTTGCTCAGAACTTGGTAACATTTTTATCTAAAGTCCTATCGGTGTGTGTTTTAAAGTGACATTTATTGATTTACTCCAGTCGCAGTCTCCTTTCTTGTCTTTGCACCATTCAGGTAACTATCCGGAGTTAAGGTAAAGGAGAAATAATGGTCAAAATAAATTGTGTGATTAATCTGCGTTGTTAATTATTAGTGGGATAATTTTTGGGGGACTAATCATATGAGTTAAGTAATTTTTTTTGACAGCCCTAATATACATATTTTATGTTTCTATATTTTTATTACTACTCTTATTATTAATAGTAGTAGTAGTACTACTGGCATTCTTATTTTTGTCATCATGATTATTATTAGTATTATTATACAGTATGTTCCGAGCTATAGAGCACACTGGTATATAAGCCGCCCCTACAAAATTTTAAAAGAATAAATATTTTTCCAAATATTAGCCGCCCCGGACTGTAAGCCGCAGATATGTACGTTGTGAAATGAGTTATATACACATAGAAATCTTCTAAATGTTTATTTACATACCTTAATTGTTTCAAAACGTTGCCTGTCACATGGCAGTAAAATGGATGTTTTAGCAAAACAGAAGTCATTGTCATGGACCCACTAGCTGAGGAAGCTAGCGCTACAATCTGCTAAACAGAATCAATAACTCCACGGTGACATTTTGGTGCTTTTATAAAACTAAAACAATACAAAAAGAACATGATTGTAAGTTAGCAATACTAACACAGACACTTGTAAACGTGTTCGCATATTAGCGAATGGTAACGACGCTAGCTTGATTACATTATGATAGCACGTGCAAATATGCATGAAAACACTCCTGAGACATCACACATGGGGCGGGTTAGTAAGTATAGACAGTTATTAAGTATAGACAGTTTTAGTATTGTAAAACTTACAAACGTTGCTTGCCGTGATGATGAATGAAGAATCCATACAAACAGAAACGCTATGGATAGCTCGAAGACATAGCGGCACTTGTACTTTTGTTTGAAAGCTCAGTCCAAACAGAAGGGCACTGCAGCACCTGCAGTGAGCAAATTGTCCAAAAGATGGTGCCACAGTACATACAATAACACACCTTTTCAGTGTCTTTGTTTTGTTTTTTTAAACTTTCCATTATGGCCATCAGCAAAGAAAAATCAATCAAGTAGCCGCACCTTTTTATAAGCCGCAGGCTTCAAAACGCAGGAAAAAAACTAGCGGCTTATAGTACAGAATTTAAGGTGCACTTATTTATCATTATTTATTCGTTAATGTTACAATTATTACTGTGTCAATGCTGCAAATGATAATTTGATTATTGCTGTATTGATGTCATATGTATACCGTATTTTTCGGAGTATAAGTCGCTCCGGAGTATAAGTCGCACCGGCCGAAAATGCATAATAAAGAAGGAAAAAACATATATAAGTCGTACTGGAGTATAAGTCGCATTTTTTGGGGAAATTTATTTGATAAAACCCAACACAAAGAATAGACATTTGAAAGGCAATTTCAAATAAATAAAGAATAGTGAACAACAGGCTGAATAAGTGTACGTTATATGAGGCATAAATAACCAACTGAGAATGTGCCTGGTATGTTAACGTAACATATTATGGTATGAGTCATTCAAATAACTATAACATATAGAACATGCTATACGTTTACCAAACAATCTGTCACTCCTAATCGCTAAATCCGAATGAAATCTTATACGTCTAGTCTCTTACGTGAATGAGCTAAATAATATTATTTGATATTTTACCGTAATGTGTTAATAATTTCACACATAAGTCGCTCCTGAGTATAAGTCGCAACCGCCGACCAAACTATGAAAAAAACTGCGACTTATAGTCCGAAAAATACGGTGTATATATATTTTTTTTTTACAAAATTTAATTGAACGAATTCTGAATTGCACAATGTCAGGAAAGAAACACTACAGTGAAACGAATACACAAACAGACGTCAACAATGACGACACAGGATTTAAATTGTTACTACTGCAATAATGCTTGTACCGTATTTTCCGCACTATAAGGCACACCGGATTATTAGCCGCACCTTCAATGAATTACATATTTCATAACTTTGTCCACCAATAAGCCGCCCCGGATTATAAGCCGCGCCTACGCTGCGCTAAAGGGAATGTCAAAAAAACAGTCAGATAGTTCAGTCAAACTTTAATAATATATTGAAAACCAGCGTTCTAACAACTCTGTCCCAAAATGTACGCAAATGTGCAATCACAAACATAGTAAAATTCAAAATGGTGTAGAGCAATAGCAACATAATGTTGCTCGAACGTTAATGTCACAACACACAAAATAAACATAGCGCTCACCTTCTGAAGTTATTCTTCATTCGTAAATCCTTCGAATTCTTCGTCTTCGGTGTCCGAATTGAAAAGTTGCGCAAGCGTGGGATGCAAAATGGCCGGTTCCGTCTCGTAGAAGTCATCGGAGTCAGTGTCGCTGTTGTTGTCCAGTAGTTCTGTGAATCCTGCCTTCCGGAAAGCTCGGACCACAGTTGTGACCGAAATATCTGCCCAGGCATTTACGATCCACTGGCAAATGTTGGCGTATGTCGTCCGGCGCTGTCTGCCCGTCTTAGTGAAGGTGTGTTCGCCTTCGGAGCTGTGTGAAAAAAGCCACCCGGCCTCTTCGCGTAAACTTCCCTTAACCACTCGCTCATCTTTTCTTCATCCATCCATCCCTTCGAGTTAGCTTTTATGATGACGCCGGCTGGAAAGGTCTCTTTTGGCAAGGTCTTCCTTTTGAATATCACCATGGGTGGAAGTTAGCATGGCAAGCTAGAACCACAGTGAAGGATGACTTCTCATTCCCTGTGGTGCGAATATTCACCGTACGTGCTCCCGTTCCACAGTGCGGTTCACAGGAATATCAGTTGCTGTGAAATACGGTAGTAATCCGTGTGCGGATGGAGAGATTGCGTCTTTTTATGAACCGGATCCTTGTCGCTTAGTAGGAGCCATTTTGTGGTCTTTACAGATGTAAACAGGAAATGAAACGTACGGTGATATCTGCGCGTTTTTTCTTCTTCTTCCGGGGGCGGGTGGTTGCTTACAGTAGAAGAAGAAGCGCTTCCTGTTCTATGGGGGCGGGTGCTTTCCTTGGCGGTTGCTTGCGTAGAAGAAGAAGCGCTTCCTGTTCTACCGGGAAAAAAGATGGCGGCTGTTTACCGAAGTTGCGAGATCGAAACTTTATGAAAATGAATCGTAATAAAGCGCACCGGGTTATAAGGCGCACTGTCAGCTTTTGAGAAAATGTGTGGTTTTTAGGTGCGCCTTATAGTGCGGAAAATACGGTAGGTAATATGTTTTGAATGGTATGGTTATACTATTTCCACATTCACCCATTCATACACACTGATGGCGGGAGCTGCCATGCAAGGCCCTAACCACGACCCATCAGGAGCAAGGGTGAAGTGTCTTGCTCAGGGACACAACGGACGTGACTCGGTTGGTAGAAGCTGGGGATCGAACCAGGAGCCCTCAGGCTGCTGGCACGGCCACTCTCCCAACCACGCCACGCCGTCCCCCATTTCGAAGCTTTGCCCTACACTGGTTAATTACCGCATTCATTCTAACAAACAAACTCTCACTAAAGTCTCAGTTTTTTTGTCACAAACCACCAGTGATGGATTGTCCCTTTCCATCCCCTAACAGAAGAAAACCCCCCTCGAGAAGCCCTTGTGTGCGGAAGTACTTTGAAGCGTCCGTGTTTAATTCTTCTGTATGATAAATGAGCGGCGAGTCGGGGTTGTAGCCTGTGAGGCAAAAACATCCGCTCGCTCGACGAGGGTAACAAATGTAGAAAATAGCTGATAAGCCGACTGTGCCGCTCCTGCTCCTGTTGTTGTTGTGGCGCTCCCAGCAGACCCCTTACAGCTAGATAACAAAGCCGTCCTATCAATCAAAGCCATCAATGGCAGCCCGCGGATTAAGAGGCGGTGATTTGGGATTTGATTGGAGAGGAAATACTCTTTGTCTTGATTACGCTGTTGTGGTTGTACTCGCATGATGATTAGAGCAAAGGGGGCGTGGCTTCTTGATCGATATAATGCTCTTTTTAATCACACGCCACCAGGCAGTGATGGGCATGCTACTTGGAAAATGTAAAGTTAAAGTTGAAGTACCAATGATTGTCACACACACACTGGGCGTGGTTAGATTATCCTCTGCATTTGACCCTGAGAGGTGAGGGGATCAGTGAGCAGCAGCGTTGGCCACGTCCGGGAATAATTTTTGGTGATTCAACCCCCAATTCCAACCCTTGAAGCTGAGTGCCAAGCAGGGAGGTTACGGGTCCCGTTTTTATAGTCTTTGGTATGACTCGGTTTGAACTCACGACCTTCCGATCTCAGGGCGGACACTCTAACCACAAGGCCATAGAGTAGATAAGCTCAGTAAGCTAAGATACGAGTTACTCTCGATTAATTGTAGCAAGCTATCCCCGGAGAATTGTTGCAAGCTACACTACAAGCTACACGGCAAAAGTAGCTTGCTACGCCAAGCTACATTTAACGACATTTCCATCTATGGGCCCACATGTATGGTATCAATGTTAATGTAACTGAGAGTGTTCACATGGACCCAATAAGTGTCCATTACTATTAACTGTCTGTCATTTAGCTGGGGACATCCCTACAACTACCTGTAGGGGTCCCCGCATCCCACTTTATGTATATATTTAGTTTGCCTTTTCTTTGGCCCACCCCTATAATGTTATTAATTTTCTCTACTTACAGTAAAACAATAGCATCTATATATATCTTGACAAAATAAACAATGACTTGTATGTTGTTTGGGAACAGTTGTGAAGTGAAGTGAATTATATTTATATAGCAATTTTCTCTAGTGACTCAAAGCGCTTTTACAGAGTGAAACCCTATATCTAAGTTACATTTAAACCAGTGTGGGTGGCACTGGGAGCAAGTGGGTAAAGTGTCTTGCCCAAGGACACAACGGCAGTGACTAGGATGGTGGAAGCGGGGATCGAACCTGGAACCCTCAAGTTGCTGGCACGGTCACTCTACCAACCGAGCTATACCGCCCCAGTTGGTAATGGTAATGTGCAGTAAAACTTTTCGCGAACTCAACTCACCTTAATGTGTGTTCCTAGCCTGCTCAGTGGCCTTGTGGTTAGAGTGTCCGCCCTGACATCGGTAGGTCGTGAGTTCAAACCCCGGCCGAGTCACACCAAAGACTATAAAAACGAGACCTCAGCATCAAGGGTTGGAATTGGGGGTTAAATCGCCAAAATGATTCCAGAGTGCGGTCACCGCTGTTGCTCACTGCTACCCTCACTCCCAGATGGGTGAATCAAGCGGGATGGGTCAAATGCAGAGGGTAATTTCACCACACTTAGTGTGTGTGTGTGTGTGTGTGACTATCAGTGGTACTTTAAATGTAACTTTGTCTTCCATGAATAGAGCAGTTTGGTTTACAGAGTAAACAACTAAAAACTAAGGTTTTGGGCGTTGTTTTCTCTAAACGCATACATTTGTCTAAATATGGCCAAGGACACACATTATTGTGGGTTTCCTGCACGTCGTCTTCATCACTAAAGGAAAAATCTAATCTGCGGGAGAGAATCCCTCTGTCATTTTCAAGTATGTTTTTTTTTGTTTTTTGTGAGTCGTCAGCTTGAAGCGTCCCTCTATCTCCGACTCCCTCATCGTCATGTGATGTGAGTGCGTGACTGGTATGATTTTGCTGACGAGTTTCGATGACCTGCTTTATCATGCCTCTGATTGGCCAGTCTGTAATGTTTCACCCTCATCTTAGCCAATTGTGACTCATCATACGAACACCAACCAATCATCATGGATTTTCTCCGTATGTAAGGATGTTCTCATTCAGCCAGGTCATTGGGTTTTGTCCATATTTTTTTAGCAGTCCATTTTTTCTCTTTGTAGCTACATGGGCCTAAAAGTGGCTAAGCTACAGGAAAAGCTACTCGTTAAAAAAGTAGCTAAGCTACCACAAAGCTACTGGAAAATGTAGTTAAGCTATGTAGCTTAGCTACATGTAGCTTGTTACTGCCCATAACTGCCACTAGGTTTGCTTCTGCTGGACACTAAGATAGTTATTCAAAGGTGTTGGACAATCTGAATGTTCTGTACACCTGTGTTGCATCGGGCAGATACATTTTACCCCGTTAAGTTGCACCATTGTAAAAGCATGGATAATGTCATTATTAAGGATGAGTACCGGTAGTTTTATAGGTACCGACCGAAACCCGTCGGTATTACCAGATATCAATTCACGTGAAATCAAACTCAGCACTGGCTCAAGCACTCGGCCAGGAAACAAGTAGTCATTACCTACAGTCGCTCTGAGTGTTTGTTACTGTCATGTCTGTGTGATCATGTTTTGTTTTAGTCATGTTCGGTTTTGTTTTTGGACTTTTTTGTGCACTTTTGTTTAATTTGTCACCATAGCAACCATTAGTTTTCACCTGTCACGTCACGCACCTGTTTCACGTTTTGAGTCACGCACCTGTTTTCACTAATCATGTCTGTAGTATTTAAGTTCATTGTTTTCAGTTTGTCTTTCTGGCGACATACGGATTCATACCCCTGTCACACTCTGTTTATCTCTGCGCACTTCATAATCCATGCCAAGTAAGTTTTTGTTTATTAATGCCACAGTTAGTGTTTTTGTTTCATTGTTCACAGTTTCTGCCTATGTGCAAGTTTTGTTTTCATTAGCCAAGTTTTGTACCTCCGCCATTGTGCGCGCTTTTCGTTTGTTCTTTTTTGATATATTAAATAAAATATGTACTCACATTCCCGTCTCGCCTGAGCCAACTTTCCGTTGCCTTCAGGAAAAACAAAACCCAAGGACCAAGTCGTGACAGTTACAATTTTACCTGCCAACAAAGCAAGAAGAAAGCGCTCAAAAGCACAGTGTGACTCCACTTTTCAAGAATGCGCTAGCTTTGCACTAAATTACATTGGATTTGCCATAGACATGCCATCAATTACCAATAGCGATTTCACATGGCGATTTCAACACCTTTAAAATGTAATTTAATTCATTTGGTAATTCATATTCAACACGTTACAATTAAACAGCTGGTATCAAATAAATATAACACTTATAGTATAACACTAGGTAGGGCTCAACAAAATACTAGCACATTCAACTCAATGGCAAAGACTTCCTGGGTCATGCAACACAGCGTGGCTTATACACTACTGCAGTGGTTCTTAACCTGGGTTCGATCGAACCCTATGGGTTCGGTGAGTCAGGCTCAGGGGTTCGGCGAAGGTCAAGACACACCCGACTCATCGTGTAAATAAAAACTTCTCCCTATCGGCGTATTACGGATACGGCAACAGCAGAAGTCAGACTGATTTGCAGGTGTGTAATTTGTTGTGAGTTTATGCACTGTGTTGGTTTTGTTCTTTGAACAAGGTGATGTTCATGCACGGTTCATTTTGGGCACCAGTAAAAAAACATGGTAACACTTATTCGGCATGGCCTTATTATAACCCTAACCCTCTAACCCTGGCCCTAACCCTCTAACCCTAACCCTAACCCTAACCAAATAACTCTAAATTAAGTCTTTGTTACTTAGAATATGTTCCCCATGCTAAAGTGTTACCAAAAACATATAACTCTGTCTTGAATTTGAAAAAAAAAAACATTTTATTTTTCACTGAAGAAGGGTTCGGTGAATGTGCATATGAAACTGGTGGGGTTCGGTACCTCCAACAAGGTTAAGAACCACTGCTCTACTGTCATCTCACGTCACGTTTATGTTCAAAGCACTCGCTAAGGAAAATCAACCATCTTTAGTCTCTGCAGTTGAGACCTACTCAGTGGCCTAGTGGTTAGAGTGTCCGCCCTGAGATCGGTAGGTTGTGAGTTCAAACCCCGGCCGAGTCATACCAAAGACTATAAAAATGGGACCCATTACCTCCCTGCTTGGCACTCAGCATCAAGGGTTGCAATTGGGGGTTAAATCACCACAAAATGATTCCCGGGTGCGGCCACCGCTGCTGCCCACTGCTCCCCTCACCTCCCAGGGGGTGATCAAGGGTGATGGGTCAAATGCAGAGAATAATTTCGCCACACCTAGTGTGTGTGTGACAATCATTGGTACTTTAACTTTAACTTTTTAAAACATTTTCCATTGAGCGCGGAAAACCAAACAATCTATCTCTGATAGTCTTAGGTCCCATCTACACTGAGTCGGATAAGGTTATCCAGGGTAAATCCAACCTAACCTTATCCGTGTCCACACACAACAATGCCACTGTTTAAAACCCCCTCACCCCTCCGTCCGCCATGGCAACGCGACCTACTACGCATGTGCGGAAAAAAATGTGCTTCTTAATTTCTTACCCTGTGTTTCAATGTACCGTATTTTCCGCACTATAAGGCGCACCGGATTATAAGGCACATAGAATAGACGCTACAGTAGAGGCTGGGGTTACGATATGCATACTGTAGTTGCTAGACCTGTCGTGGCTCAATACTGGTCCATATATAAGGCGCACCGGATTATAAGGCGCACTGTCAGCTTTTGGGATAATTGGAGGTTTTTAGGTGCACCTTATAGTGCGGAAAATACCGTAGACTATCGCCATATTTCTTTTAACAGTAAACCTTGCTTGCCTCACCATCAGCAGCTGTTAGACTATTGTAGTGAATCACACCTGAGCCATCATACATGAATCATATCTTTAATGGACGTGTGAAAGTAAACAATGTGATAAAGAACATTTTACAACAACCAACAACAGGACACTGTGCTTGTAGGGTGACATTGGCGGTCGTACATGACGGCCGCAACCACTTCATAGCTTCACAGTAGTTATGGAGTACAAAACTAGACGTTGAGTAATCGCTCGACATACATGGCGGACAATAACTGATAGTTTGCTTTGCCAGTCCAAATGCATTCGCTATTCTTTCATAGTCTTCCCTCGTCCACGGGAGCCCGCATTCTCGTTGTCTATCCTTCAACAAATGGACAAAGTTGTTCACTAAGTAGAATCACAGCTGACCTGGACATTCGAAAGTTCTCTTGCCGTTCCTCTGGCACAACACACTCGTTGACAAACATATCCCACCAGGCTGCCGTTCTTCCAGGGCTTATCCAAAAACCGTCGCTCAACATTGCTATGTTGCCGTCTGAGATGTGTTGTATCCCAAATAGCTGCAATCGCCCGTTTCCTTCACTTAAGGCAATGGTTCTTAACCTGGGTTCGATCGAACCCTAGGGTTTCGGTGAGTTGGCCTCAGGGGTTCGGCGGAGCCTCCTAACCCTAACCCTAACCCTAACCAAATAACTCTAAATTAAGTCTTTGTTACTTAGAATATGTTCCCCATACTAAAGTGTTACCAAAAACATATAACTTTGTTTTGAATTTGGAAAAAAAAAAAACTTTTATTTTTCACTAAAGAAGGATTCGGTGAATGCGCATATGAAACTAGTAGGGTTTGGTACCTCCAACAAGGTTAAGAACCACTGCTCTACTGTCATCTCACGTCACGTTTATGTTCAAAGCACTCGCTAAGGAAAATCAACCATCTTTAGTCTCTGCAGTTGAGACCTACTCAGTGGCCTAGTGGTTGGAGTGTCCGCCCTGAGATCGGTAGGTTGTGAGTTCAAACCCCGGCCGAGTCATACCAAAGACTATAAAAATGGGACCCATTACCTCCCTGCTTGGCACTCAGCATCAAGGGTTGCAATTGGGGGTTAAATCACCACAAAATGATTCCCGGGCGCGGCCACCGCTGCTGCCCACTGCTCCCCTCACCTCCCAGGGGGTGATCAAGGGTGATGGGTCAAATGCAGAGAATAATTTCGCCACACCTAGTGTGTGTGTGACAATCATTGGTACTTTAACTTCAACTTTTTAAAACATTTTCCATTGAGCGCGGAAAACCAAACAATCTATCTCTGATAGTCTTAGGTCCCATCTACACTGAGTCGGATAAGGTTATCCAGGGTAAATCCAACCTAACCTTATCCGTGTCCACACACAACAATGCCACTGTTTAAAACCCCCTCACCCCTCCGTCCGCCATGGCAACGCGACCTACTACGCATGTGCGGAAAAAAATGTGCTTCTTAATTTCTTACCCTGTGTTTCAATGTACCGTATTTTCCGCACTATAAGGCGCACCGGATTATAAGGCACATAGAATAGACGCTACAGTAGAGGCTGGGGTTACGATATGCATACTGTAGTTGCTAGACCTGTTGTGGCTCAATACTGGTCCATATATAAGGCGCACCGGATTATAAGGCGCACTGTCAGCTTTTGAGATAATTGGAGGTTTTTAGGTGCACCTTATAGTGCGGAAAATACCGTAGACTATCGCCATATTTCTTTTAACAGTAAACCTTGCTTGCCTCACCATCAGCAGCTGTTAGACTATTGTAGTGAATCACACCTGAGCCATCAAACATGAATCATATCTTTAATGGACGTGTGAAAGTAAACAATGTGATAAAGAACATTTTACAACAACCAACAACAGGACACTGTGCTTGTAGGGTGACATTGGCGGTCGTACATGACGGCCGCAACCACTTCATAGCTTCACAGTAGTTATGGAGTACAAAACTAGACGTTGAGTAATCGCTCGACATACATGGCGGACAATAACTGATAGTTTGCTTTGCCAGTCCAAATGCATTCGCTATTCTTTCATAGTCTTCCCTCGTCCACGGGAGCCCGCATTCTCGTTGTCTATCCTTCAACAAATGGACAAAGTTGTTCACTAAGTAGAATCACAGCTGACCTGGACATTCGAAAGTTCTCTTGCCCTTCCTCTGGCCCAACACACTCGTTGACAAACATATCCCACCAGGCTGCCGTTCTTCCAGGGCTTATCCAAAAACCGTCGCTCAACATTGCTATGTTGCCGTCTGAGATGTGTTGTATCCCAAATAGCTGCAATCGCCCGTTTCCTTCACGTAAGGCAGTGGTTCTTAACCTGGGTTCGATCGAACCCTAGGGGTTCGGTGAGTTGGCCTCAGGGGTTCGGCGGAGCCTCCTAACCCTAACCCTAACCCTAACCAAATAACTCTAAATTAAGTCTTTGTTACTTAGAATATGTTCCCCATACTAAAGTGTTACCAAAAACATATAACTTTGTCTTGAATTTGGAAAAAAAAAACATTTTATTTTTCACTAAAGAAGGATTCGGTGAATGCGCATATGAAACTAGTAGGGTTTGGTACTTCCAACAAGGTTAAGAACCACTGACATAAGGTATTCATGTGTGATTTCCACAAGCGTCTGTACATATAGAAGAAGGAGAAAAACGGGCATGTCTGGATGACTTGCCGCCGAGTTACCGAACGGGTTGTTACGAAGCTGGCTGTGGCGCGTTCTTTCTGATGTCACTTCCTGTGTGGGGCGCGTGGGGGTCGCATCTTTATGCGGGTTCGTTCTCCCGGGATGCAGACGGACAACTCCGGACAAAGCGTGAAGGTGGGAGATGATTTTTTCTCCATAAATCATACACATTACAAAAAAACAGGAAGCAAACCAAAGGGCTGCGTGCCGATCGCACGTGGAGCTAAGGTACCAACTTAGCACAGGAATCAAGAAACATAGAAGCAGGAAATAACCCTACGTGCTTGTTGCATACAGCAAACAATGAAGCCAGAGAGAGTGTGGCGAGCAACGTGAATAAATAGCTCTCTGATTATTGAACGTGCCGAACACTAACCAGAGGCATGTGAAACCAATCAGGACCCATGGTGACCAAAACAAACCCAGGAGTGCACAAAACAGGAACTGAGGGATAGGGCTGCGAATCTTTGGGTGTCCCACGATTCGATTCAATATCGATTCTTGGGGTCACGATTCGATTCAAAATCGATTTTTTTTTTCCGATTCAACATGATTATCGATTCAAAAACGATATTTTCCAAATTCAAAACGATTCCTTATTCATTCAATACATAGGATTTCAGCAGGATCTACCCCAGTCTGCTGACATGCAAGCAGAGTAGTAGATTTTTGTAAAAAGCTTTTATAATTGTAAAGGACAATGTTTTATCAACTGATTGCAATAATGTAAATTTGTTTTAACTATTAAATGAACCAAAAATATGACTTATTTTATCTTTGTGAAAATATTGGACACAGTGTGTTGTCAAGCTTATGAGATGCAATGCAAGTGTAAGCCACTGTGACACTATTGTTCTTTTTTTTTTTTTTTATAAATGTCTAATGATAATGTCAATGAGGGATTTTTAATCGCTGCTATGTTGAAATTGTAACTAATATTGATAATGTTGTTGATAATATTCATTTTTGTTTCACTACTTTTGGATTGTTCTGTGTCGTGTTTGTGTCTCCTCTCAATTGCTCTGTTTATTGCAGTTCTGAGTGTTGCTGGGTCTGGTTTGGTTTTGGAATTGGATTGCATTATTATGGTATTGCTGTGTATTGTTTTGTTGGATTGATTAATTAAAAAAATAAATTAATTAATAAATTAATAAAAAATAACTAAAATAAAATAAAATAAAACAACAATAAAATAATCGATTTAAAAAAAATTAAAATCGATTCTGAATCGCACAACGTGAGAATCGCGATTCGAATTTGAATCGATTTTTTCCCACACCCCTACAAAGGGAGTCCAAAACTAACAGAACACGACTAAACAAAACTGGAGAGGAGGCTACGCCGGATAGTCGAACCTCGGATTCAGGAGGAACAGTGTGGTTTTCGTCCTGGGCGTGGAACTGTGGACCAGCTCTATTCTCTCGGCAGGGTCCTTGAGGGTGCATGGGAGTTTGCCCAACCAGTCTACATGTGCTTTGTGGACTTGGAGAAGGCATTCGACCGTGTCCCTCGGGAGGTCCTGTGGGGAGTGCTCAGAGAGTATGGGGTATCGGACTGTCTTATTGTGGCTGTCCGCTCCCTGTACGATCAGTGTCAGAGCTTGGTCCGCATTTCCGGCAGTAAGTCGGACACGTTTCCAGTGAGGGTTGGACTCCGCCAAGGCTGCCCTTTGTCACCGATTCTGTTCATAACTTTTATGGACAGAATTTCTAGGCGCAGTCAAGGCGTTGAGGGGATCTGGTTTGGTGGCTGCAGGATTAGGTCTCTGCTTTTTGCAGATGATGCGGTCTTGATGGCTTCATCTGGCCGGGATCTTCAGCTCTCACTGGATCGGTTCGCAGCCGAGTGTGAAGCGGCTGGGATGGGAATCAGCACCTCCAAGTCCGAGTCCATGGTTCTCGCCCGGAAAAGGGTTGAGTGCCATCTCCGGGTTGGGGAGGAGACCCAGCCCCAAGTGGAGGAGTTCAAGTACCTAGGAGTCTTGTTCACGAGTGGGGGAAGAGTGGATCGTGAGATCGATAGGCGGATCGGTGCGGCATCTTCAGTATCGATCCTTTGTGGTGAAGAAGGAGCTGAGCCGGAAGGCAAAGCTCTCAATTTACTGGTCGATCTACGTTCCCATCCTCACCTATGGTCATGAGCTTTGGGTTATGACCGAAAGGACAAGATCATGGGTACAAGCGGCCGAAATGAGTTTCCTCCGCCGGGTGGCGGGGCTCTCCCTTAGAGATAGGGTGAGAAGCTCTGCCATCCGGGAGGAGCTCAAAGTAAAGCCGCTCCTCCTCCACATCGAGAGGAGCCAGATGAGGTGGTTCGGGCATCTGGTCAGGATGCCACCCGAACGCATCCTTAGGGAGGTGTTTAGGGCACGTCTAACCGGTAGGAGGCCACGGGGAAGACCCAGGACACGTTGGGAAGATTATGTCCTATGTTCCCAGGCATAGACATAGTCTATGCCTGGGAACATAGCTCACTAGCGTAATAACGCCTCGGGATCCCCCGGGAAGAGCTGGACGAAGTGGCTGGGGAGAGGGAAGTCTGGGCTTCCCTGCTTAGGCTGCTGCCCCCGCGACCCGACCTCGGATAAGCTGATGACTGGATAGATGGATGGACTAAACAAAATATGATCCGGGCCACGGATCATGACAGTCACTTCCTCTCCGAAGTCAGTTTGTAAACGATCAATGAGTCCATACAAAGCTAGGACCCGGAGATTCAAGAAATACATTTACGCGCACTTACCCGTGTAAAACATTATCCAAGGAGGGTTACCTTAGTTTAGTGTGGCTGACACGGGGCTTAGGCTAAATAATTATTAGTTTAAGGGGCTATCCGGTTTAATGTAGACATAGCCTAAGTAAACACACTATCAGTAAAGACATCTGTGACATTTGAATCTCAACTTCAGGTCAGTGAGCCTCCAACGTATTAACGCCACAATTTGCTTTTTCTTTGGCTTTTTTTGGTCTCACATTTCATGTCACCACTCTCTCCTGGATACATCCCAGTCCTAGAATACCAGAATGAGAATCCTAATCTGAGTTGTATTACTGTTACACCCAGTGCCGGCCCAAGCCTCCATGGGGCCCTAAGCAAAATTAGATTTTGGGGCCCTCTATTTCTGCCAATAATATTGATTGATCATTCACACACCTACTATAAACTCATTGCGGCTCTGGCAGTGTTGTTTACATTATCCTATTGTCAGCCTGGCATGTCTTTACAAATGACATGTCATTTATAAAGATATGGGGGTGGCCCAGTTAAGAACATAAATAATACCAATGAATGAACGAATGATGTCCAGAGTGCCACATATGGTTCCTAATCTTAAAATGTAGAAAACATTCAGCTACAAGAGTGGCCTGGGGTTGAACAGTCCAAGTGATAAAGCTTTGCATTTACGGTAAAAGTGTCATCTTGTCTCATCAGTCTTGTACATATTAGTCTTTAATTACTAGTTTATATTTTTAGTTAATTGTTCATATTTAATGTTTACTTTGTACAAAGAGAGCGCAGTCTACTGAAGTTAAATTCTCAATAGTTTTCCCCTTTGAAAGACGCAAGGGAAATTCCTTCCATTTCACCATGTTGCTACAATGATCTTCACTGTTTTCATGCTGTTTCAGCAGTGCACCTATGTTGACCCAATCCAGCTGTCCCTCGGCTGCCAGTTTTTAGGACTTTTTGGAAAATAATTTGCAGCAAAAGCAATAGACTGCATCTTTACTTCTTGAATAAGTCAGCCAGCTACGCATGACTTTTTCTCCATTGACTAGCTGTCTGTAGGTATAATGATAATGAAAACTTCGGCCATCATGCCGTTTGGGGAATGAAAAGTTCTCCTTAATAGACAGTGGTCCTCTGATCACCTGCTCAGTCCTGTCTGAATCTGAGAGGAAAGAAGGCCACTCAGCTGGGTCAACTGGCGGAGCTGATGATGGTCCATGGTGTGAAGGGGACGTTGTGTTGGAAGTTGCTGAGGAAGTGACCAAAGAAAGACAATGACTAAAAAAGAAGGACCTATAAGGTCATTAAATTGCACTGTTGGACATAATTATTAATCTCAGAATGTTCTGCAGTACAATGAGCAATTACAAAGGGTGTTTTGCAGTTAACTTACTAGATAAATCAGCTGTGGTTTCAGACATGGAGGGGACAGTGGGCACAGAGGGTGGAGGTGTGTGAGAGAGCACTGTAGAGGATGGAGATGGACCTAAGATGAAATACATACATACATACATATAGGCACACATATTAATGAGATACTTTGACTATATTAATTTCCCTTCAAGTGTAATGTTTATACTAAGAAATTAAATGTATACTGTATGGTGACAGTCTTTTCCTCACCTGATTCATCACTCACAGCTGAGCCTGAGGATGTGGACTGGCTCTGGGCTGATTCTGTGCCTCCAAAGTATTTTAACAATGCTCCTGGGGAAGTTTCACATAACTTATGAGTTGATGTAAAAAATAATGTTTATTTTACTCAAATAAATTACCGTGCTCTGCTGCAAACAATTTGTGCAAACAACATTTCTCACTAGTAACCTGATGCTAAAAACATATTGCTAGCACCTGATGCTAAAAACATATTGCTAGCTAGCTAACGTCACCTAGCTAAAGCTAAGTACAGCTACAAATCTCTTTGATAAACTTTTTATTACCAAGTCATGCAAACATACCTTTATCATGGCATTTTTTCTCCTCTTCCACTTTCTTCTTCTTCCTTTTTTCTGCACCTGAAGGATATGTCCTTTTTTGTGACATTGTTTTGCCTCTATCTGCGCTTTTGATGCCCAGTGCGCACTGGCATTGCACGGCGGGCGGCAAACGTCACAGGTGCAGCAGAGGCGCAGTTTTACATTTAAAGAGAGGCAGGAAGAATCACTAGGCCTAGAACAGCAGCAGCACTCTGTTGACCTAAAATTGTGTTTTTGTACAATAATATATCTTTGATCATTTAGAAATCATCAGTCAGACTCGTACATGCAAAAAATAAAAAATAAGAAATTTTTGTTAATTGCTTTTGGGGGCCCCCTGGTGGCCGCGGGGCCCTAAGCAAGCGCTTAGTACACTTATGCCTTGGGCCGGCTCTGGTTACACCTGTAAAAACTGGAACAGGCTCTTTGACAGTTCATTATTTTGACCTTTCACACACCTCTTCTTTATCTCCGTTTTCGTCACCGTCAAGACCTGCTCAAGACCCCCAAATGTCCAGTGTAACAACAGAGAGCCACCCGTCGCTGTCTCCACGTCGCTCGTGATGAAAATTCAGGGATTTGCTGCAGGAAACTGAAACCATACACAGGGAAATCTTAGCAGGAAGGACGATAACAAACAAAATCACCCATTTGTCCACCACTTGTTTAAACGAATAAGCCGTGAAACAACCTCGTTAATAGCATTGTTTTGTGTGTAAGTGTGCCACTTGTCTGCGTGCGTAACGCCTGCAGCAAAGTCGTATCGTGCCTATTAAAAATATTCAACTGACATTGTGATTCATCCATCGTGGAGGTTTTAGTGCTGCTTCAGGAACAGGAACGCAACGCTTTCTACTTCATCTTAATATGCAGATCCAGTGTACAGAGAGCTCCCCTTTCAATTATTCAGCATGCATTTTTAGTGACACTACTGTCGTTAATTAGTTGCACACTTGACCACGAGAAGTGAATTTTCGCCAAGCCAGAATTCATATTTAGAAATCGAATCTTGTAATAGCATTAACAAACATGTTCCTTAATGGGTATTTTTTTTTTAAACAAAGCCCTTTAGAATGGAAGAAAACATCCCTATAGTCACCTTTACACTCGTTTTACCCAATATAGTAGACATAATCATAGTACCGTATTTTCCGGACCATAGGGCGCATTGGATTATTAGGCGCACTGCCGATGAGTGGGTCTAGTCAGGTCTATTTTCATACAAAAAACGCACCGGATTATAGGACACAATATTTATATTTTTTTCTAAATGAAAAACACTTCCTTGTGGTCTACATAACATGTAATGGTGATTTTTTTGGTCAAAATGTTGCATGGATTATGTTTTACAGATCATCTTCAAGCCGCTTTCTGACAGTCGCTTCAGGATGCGCCGTTTTGTGGGCGATCTTATTTACGTGGCTCACCTTCGGCAGTGTCTTTTCTCCGTCATCTTTGCTGTAGCGGTGTAGCGTGCAAGGACGGGAGTGGAAGAAGTGTCAAAAGATGGAGCTAACTGTTTTAATGACATTCAGACTTGACTTAAATCAATAACGGAGCAGCATATCCTCATCTGTGGCTCACTAGCGTAATAACAAGGCCAGAAAAACCGTCTGACCGGAACTCTCTAAAAACTAAAGTTCATTGAGTGGATAATGTACACTCACTACACCGGTATGTTTTAGCTCTTCAATGACGAGTTTACGGACAGATATCAGTAAGAACTTTACACTACTTTATATTAGAAATGGCAACAGTGGAGGATGCATGTCACATAACAAGAAGATAGAGAAAAAGAAGAAGCTTATCGACTTCGGATTCGGCACGGACTACAAAAGCGGACGCGCAAATTTTCAGAACTTATGCAGATGCTAAATACAGATCAGCAGGTACCAGAAGGTAGGAAAAGTTGCTTTTGCATAATATTGCAAAACAAAACGCCAGATAATATGTCTTACCTTATACACACACCATAATAATACAAAAGCACAGTAGAATCCATCAAGGGGTGCAGTTTCATAGCTTACCAAGGTTGTACTTAAACAGTTTGATAGATTTTTGAGCGCCATGTGTAATGTTCTATATTTTCAATGGAACATATAACATTTTGGTGTTGTTTACTTGAGTCATATTGCAGTCTACACGCATCTCTTATGTGTGACTGCCATCATATTGCAGTCTACACTTATCTTTTATGTGTGACTGCCATCATATTGCAGTCTACACGTATCTCTTATGTGTGACTGCCATCATATTGCAGTCTACACGTATCTCTTATGTGTGACTGCCATCTACTGGTCACACGTATCATTTCACCATGTACCAAATAAAATAGCTTTGAGGTCGGTAAGCACAACCAAAATGATTCCGTACATTAGGCTCACCGGGTTATGAGGCGCACTGTCGAGTTTTGAGAAAATGAAAGGATTTTAAGTGTGCCCTATAGTCCGAAAAATACGGTACTCATAATATACCGTACATAAATAAGACATACTATACAGTACTGTAGACTCACACACACAGTTCTAAAACCCAATTGCTAACATGTGAAAATACTGCAACTTGTTCAGTGGTGATCTGCTGTGCAACACAGTACAGTGCATCTGGAAAGTATTCACAGCGCTTCACTTGTGGCATCGTATTCAAAAAGACACATCAACAAAGTATTGAGCAAATCCTGTGAATACTTATTTACATGTGATTTTTTTTTTATTGTTTTATTGCTAATAAATTGTCATTATGGGGTACTGTGTGACGAATTGTGAGGACAAAAAATATGTCATCCTTTTTTAGAATAAGGCTGTAACATAAGAACATGTGGAACGTGTGAAGCGCTGAGAATACTTTCCGGAAGCACTTACAGTTCCTTAAATTTGTTCGAGTTCAAATAAAGTTAAAGTTAAAGTTAAAGTACCAATGATTGTCACACACACACTAGGTGTGGCGAAATTATTCTCTGCATTTGACCCATCACCCTTGATCACCCCCTGGGAGGTGAGGGGAGCAGTGGGCAGCAGCGGTGGCTGCGCCCGGGAATCATTTTGGTGATTTAACCCCCAATTCCAACCCTTAATTCCAATTCAAACCAAAAATAGCCATTTTTATGCTTGAATACGCTTAATTTAGACAAACAATATATACAATTCGTTAAAAATTGAGTAAAGATCAGTGAATATATTTTGAAAGGCTGCAATATTCAAGACCTGAATTGGCGAGGGACAACTGTATATAAACACCAGACACCCACAGGACCGCAATATATCGATGGCAGTGGGCTTTGTGATGATTAATGACATCATCGTCCGATTAACAAAATTGTCCATGGGAGAGACAAAAAGTGAGCAAAAGACATGAAAAGCGCTTTACGGTGGCGGGTCTCGTTAAATCAGGACCAGCTACTCGTTGGAAAGAGCAATATGGCTCAGTTAACAAAAGTCTCTTCACTCCATTTGTCGCTAATCTCTTATTTGAAAAATAATAGCTAGAAGGGTCTGAATACTCGATTAATTGTCAACACCGATCCCTCCTGCTAAGTCTTCTTATTCTCTGGCAGACATAGGCCTTGATCTACTATGACCGAAATACCACGCACTAAATAATGTGTGCAAACTAAAAAAAAATGTGTCTACTATTAGTGGGTATGTCGCGTGCGATTTACCAAGACTGCGTATACAATTGATAACTGGTGCGGACCGCCTTATTTAAATGAATGCTATACGGCTTTCACCACGGAGAAACTCATTTACTCCACATTCATGTTATCATGTTCCAACCCTGTGGAGTTTTGCTGTTTTCAAATATGCAACAGACAAGCACCACTTTTTTCTGGGCATTTTAAAAGCAGTCCTGCAGTGCATCAACCTTAAAACACACCTTTTTTTTTTAGCACGCTGGATAATGCAGCCACCAACTGTGAGCGGGCATTCAAATGCTACAACCGCAACTAAATGCATAAGAAGTTGTTTTGATACATATGACAAAACAAACTTCATTAACCTCTTAAAGGCCTACTGAAATGCGATTTTCTTATTTAAACGGGGATAGCAGGTCCATTCTATGTGTCATACTTGATCATTTCGCGATATTGCCATATTTTTGCTGAAAGGATTTAGTAGAGAACATCGACGATAAAGTTCGCAACTTTTGGTCGCTGATAAAAAAGCCTTGCCTGTACCGGAAGTAGCAGACGAGTATCGTGACGTCACAGGTTGTGGAGCTCCTCACATCCGCACATTGTTTACAATCATGACCACCAGCAGCGAGAGCGATTCGGACCGAGAAATCGACAATTTCCCCATTAATTTGAGCGAGGATGAAAGATTTGTGGATGAGGAAAGTGAGAGTGAAGGACTAGAGGGCAGTGGGAGCGATTCAGATAGGGAAGATGCTGTGAGAGGCGGGTGGGAGCTGATATTCAGCTGGGAATGACTAAAACAGTAAATAAACACAACACATATATATACTCTATTAGCCACAACACAACCAGGCTTATATTTAATATGCCACAAATGAATCCCGCATAACAAACACCTCGCCCCTCCCGTCCATATAACCCGCCAATACAACTCAAACACCTGCACAACACACTCAACCCCACAGCCTAAAGTACCGTTCACCTCCCCAAAGTCCATACAGCACATATATTTCCCCAAAGTCCCCAAAGTTACGTACGTGACATGCACATAGCGGCACGCACGTACGGGCAAGCGATCAAATGTTTGGAAGCCGCAGCTGCATGCGTACTCACGGTACCGTGTCTGCGCATCCAACTCAAAGTCCTCCTGGTAAGAGTCTCTGTTGTCCCAGTTCTCCACAGGCCAATGGTAAAGCTTGACTGTCATCTTCCGGGAATGTAAACAATGAAACACCGGCTGTGTTTGTGTTGCTGCAGTCGGCCGCAATACACCGCTTCCCACCTACAGCTTTCTTCTTTGCTGTCTCCATTGTTCATTGAACAAATTGCAAAAGATTCACCAACACAGATGTCCAGAATATTGTGGAATTTTGCGATGAAAACAGACGACTTAAAAGCTGGCCACCATGCTGTCCCAAAATGTCCTCTACAATCCGTGACGTCACGCGCTGACGTCATCATACCGAGACGTTTTCAGCAGGATATTCCGCGCGAAATTTAAAATTGCCCTTTAGTAAGCTAATTGGCATGTGTTGCAATGTTAAGATTTCATCATTGATGTATAAACTATCAGACTGCGTGGTCGGTAGTAGTAGGTTTCAGTAGGCCTTTAAGGCCCAAGCTGTTTGTTTACATGCTTTTTTTTATTTCTCTTTGCTATTTGGGCTTATTGGACCCTAATTAGAATAAAAACTAAGAATCATCTTTTTATATGATGTACTTAGTCCATAAGTAACAAACGTGTACTTCATGTTTAGTGACATGCTAATTCTTATTTTTACACTTTTTTTTCTCCAAATTCCATTGTATGTTATACTCTTCTGACACCACCAGATGGCAGTATAAGTGTCCACATAAGCCCATAAGACCCCAATTTAGTAGTGTACACAATTTTGGAAATAAGAGCCAAAAGGTGCTGTCCACGCATGTGGCCATCTAAGCCTTTAGAGGATACAACTTTTTTTAACCAGCCCCTTAAGTCAACCAGCAGGTCTAAAATTATAAAATAATATTTCTGAATGGACAACATGTTGACAAGGTTACGTGTGCAGCGCGATAACTTCCTTTCTCACAGCCATTTCTAAATATAGACCAAAAACAACAGCCGCAGAACAGTTTTAGTCTTAATAAATCATTATATTTGCATTAGTGTGGGCGTTCTGATGATCAGCATATATTCTGCACATATGTGTAGACAGGCCTGCAAATTGATGGCGCTCCTTATTTTGCTCAATTAAGAGATGCAATGTTCAGTTTATTTGCTTTTGCGGGTGCTGTCATGTTTGCACATGTTTTAATATACGTACAACTTTAATAGATCAGGTGCATTATAATGTGGATTTGTTGCTATCAATCAGTCAATCAATGTTTATTTATATAGCCCTAAATCACAAGTGTCTCAAAGGGCTGCACAAGCCACAACGACATCCTCGGTACAGAGCCCACAAAAGGGCAAGGAAAAACTCACCCCAGTGGGACGTCGATGTGAATGACTATGAGAAACCTTGGAGAGGACCGCATATGTGGGTAAACCCCCCCCCCTCTAGGGGAGACCGAATGCAATGGATGTCGAGTGGGTCTGACATAATATTGTGAGAGTCCAGTCCATAGTGGATCCAACATAATAGTAAGAGTCCAGTCCATAGTGGGGTCAGCAGGACACCATCCCGAGCGGAGACGAGTCAGCAGCGCAATGGAAAACAGAATCTGACTGTCATCCTCGACAGCACACTTTCCTTTCAAGCCCACATAAACAGCATTACTTTCATCGACGGAACATTAATCGTCTTCGCCCATCCCTTACCCCACATACTGCTGCCATACTAGTCCATAGCCTGGTCACCTCTCGCCTGGACTACTGCAACTCTCTCCTGTTTGGTCTCCCTCACAAGTCACTTCACAAACTTCAGCTTCTCCAGAACTCTGCAAGCCCGGATAATCACCAAAACCCCTT
This sequence comes from Nerophis lumbriciformis, assembly GCF_033978685.3. NCBI lineage: Eukaryota > Metazoa > Chordata > Actinopteri > Syngnathiformes > Syngnathidae > Nerophis > Nerophis lumbriciformis. The sequence goes on along the minus strand of NC_084555.2, from coordinate 9,566,877 downwards.
CAATCCAGCACATCACCCCTGTTCTGCAGCAACTCCACTGGCTACCCATCAAACATCGTATCCACTTTAAAATAATTCTCCTCACTTTCAAAGCCATCCAAAACCTCTCTCTGACCTGATCCATGTCGCCACGCCCTCACGTTCCCTGAGATCCTCTTCATCCATCCATCTCACTGTCCCTTTATTTAAACTGTCCACCATGGGTGCCCGAGCTTTCAGCCGCTCTGCCCCACATCTTTGGAACTCTTTGCCACCAGACCTTCGTAACTTGGACTCAATATCCCTCTTCAAATCAAGACTCAAAACACACCTATTCATTGTAATCATCTTTTCTTCTCTATCTTTGTTGTTGTTATTATTGCATACTTGCCAACCTTGAGACCTCTGATTTTGGGAGGTGGGGGGGTGGGGGGCGTGGTCGGGGTGGGACGGGGGCGTGGTTGAGGGTGGGGGCGTGGTTAAGAGGGGAGGAGTATATTGACAGCTAGAATTCACCAAGTCAAGTATTTCAAACATATATATATATATATACATACATATACATATATATATATATATATATATATATATATATATATATATATATACATATATATATATATATATATATATATATATATATATATATATATATATATATATATATATATATATATATATATATATATATGTCTTAATAAGGTTATCCAAAAAATAGTGCTCGATACTGTAGTAGAGCGCAATATATGTATGTGTGGGAAAAAAATCACAAGACTACTTCATCTCTACAGGCCTGTTTCATGAGGGGGTTCCCTCAATCTCCTGATGATTGAGGGAACCCCCTCATGAAACAGGCCTGTAGAGATGAAGTAGTCTTGTGATTTTTTTCCCACACATACATATATATATATATATATATATATATATATATATATATATATATATATATATATATATATATATATATATATATGTATACATCCTGAAAATATGCAAACAAAACTGTGTTTAGATAATTGATACTTCAAACTTGCATAAATAAATCTTAAGGAATATAACATAACTTGGCTTCTGAGAGCTTCAAAATGTAATGAATAAAATGCTAAAGTTGTTGATAAACAAACAATTATTTTAATAATTAAATATGGTCATTTTAAATTCATTATTATGATCATTTAAAATTAATTATTTCCAATATGTTTATTTTAATGTATAATTCTATGGCTGGATGTAATAAGGAGTCAGAAAAAATACAAATAAAAATACAATTAATTTTTATGTTTTTAAAAATATAGTAAAAATGTATTTAGTTTTTTTTTTTTTTTAATTAATAAATATAATTATTTATAGGTAAGATAAACATAATAATACAATTGATCTCTAGTCTGGATGATTTCGTTTTTGTCACCCTGTGGTCCTCACTCAGGTCCGCATGGAGCTGGAGGGGGCGTGGCCTCCAGCTCCGCCTGAAAATCGGGAGATTTTCGGGAGAATATTTGTCCCGGGAGGATTTCAGGAGAGGAGCTGAATTTCGGGAGTCTCCCGGAAGATTCGGGAGGGTTGGCAAGTATGTATTATTGTTGTTTTTATCCAATTTGATTTTATTGTTTTGATTTTGTACGGTGTTCTTGAGTGCCCAGAAAGGCGCCTTATAAATACAATTTATTATTATTATTATTATTAAATTACTCACTAAATATTGCAACAAAATTAGCAACACTGATCCCTCCTGATATGTCTTCTTATTCTCTGGCAGACCAGGTGCGAATGAGGTGTGTTGAGAAGCAGAGTTAATATGCCATCTACTCTACAGTCGCAGACAGTCCCATTATAGTGTGTTTATTAGCGATGGTGAACAGAGTGAAATCTATTTGCTTCGGTCCAGATTGGTAAAATAACAATATGCGTATGGGAAACACCGGAGACATTTCAGCATCTTGTCTTTGTCAAAATTCCTATTCTCTTCCTGGTAATTGAAGCATCTTTGAGGTCTGGGAATGTTCTCTTCCAGCATTTGTTTGCCATCAGCACAATTGACAACATGCACTCTGCTGCCAGTGATTTGAATGGCGCATACTCGCATGCTTGTTAGATGGAAACAGCTGTCAGGGGCGATAGCTACAGGGTGACTCACCGATCATTTCCCTGTTCTAGTCTCGCTCTCGCTGTGACCTCCAGGAAAGTCAAATTATTCTGTTGCACTTACACCTGAATAAGAGCTCCGGTTGAGCGTCGGGCATTGAAACCCTGACACGTTCAATGGTAATGTTGACTTTCTCCTCTCTTTATTTTCCACAGACTGCCACAGCTTCTCATCTGTGTTGACTGATGGGTGTCTTGTGTGATGTGTGTTATTATTCTTAGTGCACTTTCAAAGCTGACTTCTTTTTAGGTATGACTCCTTGCATACTTGTGTGGAAGGCGTGCAGAGACGTACACACACAGTAGTAACCGTAGCAACGTGTGTAGTAGAACAACAATGCACCTTTACAATGCATTTCAAAAGAACGATGCTACGACCGTCATACCTTTTTAATCAGATTAATCACACTTTTCAAATTTGATTAATCAAGATTGATCACTATAAGTATAAATGTAGTTTAATAATTGAATATCAAAATGTTTATTAAATATAACTGTTATTATTATTATAGACCAGTAGTTCTTAACCTGGGTTCGATTGAACCCTAGGGGTTTGGTGAGTCGGCCTCAGGGATTCGACACACCCGACTCATCGTGTAAATGTGTCAGGTTCAAACACTGATGACATCTATGAAACAGACGAGAAGCAAGGAATTATGCAGAGACAGAGTTAAATTTGGCTCAATTGAAGCTTAGAGGTGACAGAGCTTTCACCGCTGCTGCTCCCGAGCTCTGGAGCGACCTGCCTCTGAGTGTTAGACAGGCCTCCTCCTCTCTTCCTGTTTTTAAATCTCTCTTAAAAACATACTTTTATTCCATGGCTTTTAAAGGGGAACATTATCACAATTTCAGAATGGTTAAAACCATTAAAAATCAGTTCCCCGTGGCTTATTATATTTTTCGAAGTTTTTTTCAAAATTTTACCCATCACATAATATCTCTAAAAAAAGCTTCAAAGTGCCTAATTTTAACCATCGTTATAAACACCCGGCCATTTTCCTGTGACGTCACATAGTGATGCCAACACAAACAAACATGGCGGAAAGAACAGCAAGCTATAGCGACATTAGCTCGGATTCAGACTCGGATTTCAGCGGCTTAAGCGATTCAACAGATTATGCATGTATTGAAACGGATGGTTGTAGTGTGGAGGCAGGTAGCGAAAACGAAATTGAAGAAGAAACTGAAGCTATTGAGCCATATCGGTTTGAACCGTATGCAAGTGAAACCGACGAAAACGACACGACAGCCAGCGACACGGGAGAAAGCGAGGACGAATTTGGCGATCGCCTTCTAACCAACGATTGGTATGTGTTTGTTTGGCATTAAAGGAAACTAACAACTATGAACTAGGTTTACAGCATATGAAATACATTCGGCAACAACATGCACTTTGAGACTGCAGACATCAATTAATATATTCTGTAGACATACCCTCATCACGCTCTTTTCCTGAAAGCTGATCTGTCCAGTTTTGGAGTTGATGTCAGCAGGCCAGGGTTTAGCTCGCTCGTCTGCGGGAACAAACTGCCGCCATTGCTTGCCGTGCTACCGAGGACCTTTGTCCCTGAATTTCTCACACACTCCGGCAGATTCAATGGGGGTCTGGAGGCAGATTTCTTCTCTGTCGTAGCATAGCTTTCGTCGGTAAAGTGTGCGGAACAAACGTCTAATTTCTTGCCACTTTCGCATCTTTGGGCCACTGGTGCAACTTGAATCCGTCCCTGTTCGTGTTGTTACACCCTCCGACAACACACCGACGAGGCATGATGTCTCCAAGGCACGGAAAACAGTCGAAAAAACGGAAAATAACAGAGCTGATTTGACTCGGTGTTTGAGAAAATGGCGGATTGCTTCCTGATGTGACGCCACGTTGTGACGTCATCGCTCCGAGAGCGAATATTAGAAAGGCGTTTAATTCGCCAAAATGCACCCATTTAGAGTTCGGAAATGGGTTAAAAAAATATAGGGTCTTTTTTCTGCAACATCAAGGTATATATTGACGCTTACATAGGTCTGGTGATAATGTTCCCCTTTAACACTGAGTGATATCCATCCTGCTATGGCGCGGCCACCGCTGCTGCTCACTGCTCCCCTCACCTCAAGGGGGTGGAACAAGGTAATGGGTCAAATGCAGAGGGTTTTTTCACCACAACTAGTGTGTGTGTGACTATCAGTGGTACTTTAACATTATCAATCAATCAATCAATCAATCTTTATTTATATAGCCCTAAATCACAAGTGTCTCAAAGGGCTGCACAAGCCACAACGACATCCTCGGTACAAAGCCCACATACGGGCAAGGAAAAACTCACCCCAGTGGGACGTCGATGTGAATGACTATGAGAAACCTTGGAGAGGACCGCATATGTGGGTGACCCCCCGCCCCTCTAGGGGAGACCGAAAGCAATGGATGTCGAGTGGGTCTGACATAGTATTGTGAGAGTCCAGTCCATAGTGGATCCAACATAATAGTAAGAGTCCAGTCCATAGTGGGGCCAGCAGGACACCATCCCGAGCGGAGACGGGTCAGCAGCGCAGAGATGTTCCCAGCCGATGCACAGGCGAGCGGTCCACCCCGGGTCCCGACTCTGGACAGCCAGCACTTCATCCATGGCCACCGGACCTGTGCCCCCCCCCCCTCAAGGAAAAGGGGAGCAGAGGAGAAAAGAAAAGAAACGGCAGATCAACTGGTCTAACAGGGGGGCTATTTAAAGGCTAGAGTATACAAATGAGTTTTAAGATGGGACTTAAATGCTTCTACTGAGGTAGCATCTCTAATTGTTACCGGGAGGGCATTCCATAGTACTGGAGCCCGAATAGAAAACGCTCTATAGCCCGCAGACTTTTTTTGGGCTCTGGGAATCACTAATAAGCCGGAGTTCTTTGAACGCAGATTTCTTGTCGGGACATATGGTACAATGCAATCGACAAGATAGGACGGAGCTAGACCGTGTAGTATTTTATACGTAAGTAGTAAAACCTTAAAGTCACATCTTAAGTGCAGCTTAATGTTGACTCATTGTTGACAAACCACAAGCAGGCTGATGGTCAGCTACTGAAGGCACATGTGGTGACCTTGACTACTGAGGAAGGTGAAGGTGATGGAGTGGTCATGTAAGTTTCCTCCGCACCTGAACCCAAGCGAGAGGCAGGAAGTAAGTCGGACCAGCACAAAGTGTCTTAGAAACACCAGTTGACTGGAGCATGCCATCCATTTCAAAACTGTCCAAACACACTTTGAGGTTTGTCAGGCGGTCTCTGTAGCAATTAAGCCAGTGGGCACATCTAACCCACACACATTTTTCCTTCCACCCCCCTTTTTGCATCTTCAACACTGCCCCGTAGCCTCCTGGCTAACAGACGTGACTCACACCCACCCCGACCAAGCCGGGCCCGGGCCGCTTATCGCCTCGGCGCACACACAAGAGCGGCGACGAGCTCGTGCGCCCGCCCACGCGCGCCTTCACACACACGCCTCTGTGCACGACGGCGTCCGGTTGTGTGTTTAAAGTGGCATCCCGCTTGCTCCCCTTGCGCCTGTCAGCGGCCGCCGTGGCGCTGCTGCCTAACGAGCACAGCCTCCGCCCGGGCGTCTCGTCGGACTGACCGGAGCCGACTGGCTACGAGGGGCTAATTGCTGCTACCTGCCTCAGCTTCACTCCTGTGACTCCTCCAGACTCCTAGCGGGGATGCTGCGATTCCCAAAGGCCTCCGAAGACAAACAAACCTGAGCGGGCGGATCGATGGCGGATACAAGTCTTAACAATCAGCGCGGCTGATTAAGATTCGCTGCAAAGAGTGTGTGTGTGAAGGTGTTTGCACCCCCCACCCCTCCTTCTACATCCACTACTACTTCTTCAGTGCCAGCTTGAATCTGCAGCCAGTCCCTAAGTGAACTGTTTATGTGATTTTGATTAAGAGCATCGCAGACTCCAGGGGCGTCCTTTAGAACACAGCTGCACACAAATGCTCCCAACTAATTATTCCCACAGCATGTCTGCTCTGCAACATGGGAGCTGTGATGGCGTGCGGGCCTCCGAGTGCACACTGCTTGCTTTGTGGGGCGTTTTTTTTGTTGTTGATGCAGTTCAGTCATTTCTAAAAACAAGAATTTGCATGCTCAAATGTGTTTAGGATTTTCTCTAGGTTAAAAATATCGTCGGCCCCTCTACGAATTTGCTGACTTTTTTTTTTTGATTGTCACAGCCTAAAATACATCCATCCATCCATCATGTCCGTTGTGTCCTGAGCAAGACACTTCACCCTTGCTCCTGATGGCTGCTGGTTAGCGCCTTGCATGGCAGCTCCCTCCATCAGTGTGTGAATGTGTGTGTGAATGGGTAAATGTGGAAGTAGTGTCAAAGCGCTTTGAGTACCTTGAAGGTAGAAAAGCGCTATACAAGTACAACCCATTTATTATTATTATTTATTATTTACTACCGCTTGTCCCTTTTGGGGTCGCGAGGGGCATACTTGCCAACCTTGAGACCTCCGAATTGGGGGGGGGGTTGTGGAGGGCGGGGTCGACGTGGGCGGGCCGGGCCGGGGGGGGGGGGGGGGGGGGGGGGGGGGTTAAGGGGGGAGGAGTATATTTATAGCTAGAATTCACTGAAATTCAAATTTTTCTTTTATATTTATATATATATATATATATATATATATATATATATATATATATATATATATATATATATATATATATATATTTATAATATAAATATATATATATATATATATATATATATATATATATATATATATATAGTTTCACCTGCCATCATGGAAAGAAAAAAAATGTAAAAAGAAAGAAAAAAAAATTAAATTTTTTAATGTATCCAGTAATTATACTATATAGTTATTTTCCATTTAACTTCACCAGTTTTAGATTATTTTTATTCAAAATCGCTGAATTTTCACATTTGCCGTTCAAATACTGAGAAGAGACGGTGCGGTGATCAGCAGCCAGTTGAGGCACGTCACTCAATTGTGCCTCACCATGGATTGCGCAATGACTCGGCTAACTGCTGGCCTGCTGTGCAGTGAGACCGTATTGCTATATGAATTATATTATACATTTCCATAGTTTAGTTAGCTGAGGTATATAATGTACAGTGTATTTTGTCAACCACTGTATGTGTGTAAAGTATTTGTGCTGAGCAATCATAAAACGGCTGCGAAGACGCACTGGCTGAGGCTCGCATAATCCCGCCTCCTGGTGCCGGTTAATGCACCTCCGCCGCAGACTGCACCCCCCGACGGGAGCGCCACACCGACCAAAGCCCACACCCAAACCCTCCACGTGCAAGACCGAATCCACCCAAAAAAAGTCCCTTAACAAGAAGCCAAAAAGTGCAAAAACAACATTGCTCGCGCCGGAGGAGCCGTGAACGACTGCAGGGACAAAACATTAGGTACACCTGCAGACTGCAGCACGGATTTCATATTTCATTCATTCACAACTCCTCCAACACGAACACTACTGTTCCCGCACTTATAAGTAAAAGTAAGACCATAATAACGTTTTTTTTATTAAATGTGCTTTTTTGTGTGCTACAGTTTGTATGTGTAAAGTTAAAGTTAAGTTAAAGTACCAATGATTGCCACACACACACTAGGTGTGGTGAAATTTGTCCTCTGCATTTGACCCATCCCCTTGCTCACCCCCTGGGAGGTGAGGGGAGCAGTGGGCAGCAGCGGCGCCGCGCCCGGGAATAATTGTTGGTGATTTAACCCCCAATTCCAACCCTTGATGCTGAGTGCCAAGCAGGGAAGAATGCTGGTATGAGCTTTTAAACATAACCCGTTAACTGCTGCCAATCAAATGGTGAATACGATACTCTTTAGGGTTCATATGTTTGTAAATCTGACTGTGATGAAGTCAGTGCCTCACCAGTCATGAACCTCACCGCACGTCACTGGCGTACCCCCATTTGAGAACCACTGCTTTAATGTACCCTCACTGTTGATTTGATTCTTCTCTAATCAACAAGCCCATACTAATCCACTGCATTTCTCCTTCTCTCCTCTCTCTCACGTGTTTTTGTTTTTCTTTCTCCCTGACTTACAACGGCGATCTAGACCAAGCATACAGGGAAAGGTCACGGTTGGTCGGCAAATAGCCTCCAAGCAATCAGCCTCGTCTCGCTGCGGCGGCCCACCGCCGTCCGTCCGTGTCGCCATCTCGCCGTCTTCCGTCATTCCCTGATGTGTTTACTCAGCCCTCATGGGGAGGGGGGGGGAGGGACACATCGCTTTGAAGTCTCCAGGTCTGGAGTCACTTGAAAGCCTCATTGTGCCGGTGACATTTGAGCGGCGGAGCAGCGTGACCCTGCAGGCCGCCGCCGTGTTTATACGCCGTGTATGTGTGCGTCGGAAGGGGATTGTCTCCTCCTGGTTGCTTCAGCTGTCCTCAAGGACTAGGGATGGGGGGCGGGGGGGAAGGGTGTATATTTGCCTTTGCAGCAAAGAGGATTGCCTTTCATCACATGAAAAACAGTATCCGCCCTTCAACCCCTAACCTCTCGGTCAACAATGGTGCCACTGGGACGCTGTGCCGCAGCTGATACCGCGTTATAAATACACGCCCTGTAACTCCATCCACTGTACCAGCAACTGTCACATTTCACGTTTTATTCTGGCATGCAAGGACGGCCTGCGTCACTGGTTCCACTTAATGGTCGTCCTGGTTGTCGTCATCAATGACACTAGTGTGTGTGTGTGTGTGTGTGTTCTGGCAATGCTTACTTAATGGGGACATCGCTCTGTTTACACAGTCACCTTTAGTGGACCTCTGACGCATACTTGTTTTTTCCGGGAGACTCCCGAATTTCAATGGCCCTCCCGAAAATCTCCCGGGGCAACCATTCTCCCGAATTTCTCCCAATTTTCACCCGGGCAACAACATTAAGGGTGTGCCGTGATGGCACTGCCTTTAGCGTCCTCCACAACCCCTGTCGACGCGTCCACTTTTTCACCATACAAACAGCGTGCCGGCCCAGTCACATGTTGTATGCGACTTCTGCGTACACACGAAAGTGACTGCAAGACATACTTGATCAACAGACATACAGGTCACACTGAGGGTGGCTGTATAAACAACTTTAACACTGTTACAAATATGCGCCACACTGTGAACCCACACCAAACAAGAATGACAAACACATTTCGGGAGAACATACCATACCATACCATACCAACTTTATTTATAAAGCCCTTTAAAGACAAGCACAGTTGAAAAACAAAGGGGTTGTACACCACAAAGAAATAGAGGCAAAGGACAGACTAAAAAATAACATTTAAAACAGAAATAAAAATACACATTTAAAAAGCAAATATAAATTACCCTAAGAACAGTTTGTTGGATAAAAACAGTTTAAAAGTTGAAAAACAGTTCAAAAAGTTAAAAGCTAAAAACAGTTCAAAGTCTCATGCTGGGTTAAAAGCCAGTGAATAAAAATGGGTTTTAAGAAGGGTCTTAAAAATAGCCAAAGAAGGGGCCTGTCTCACATGAAGAGGGAGATCGTTCCAGAGTTCCGAACCGTAACACAACATAAACACAACAGAACAAATACCCAGAATCCTTTGCATCCCTAACTCTTCCGGGCTACAATATACACCCCCGCTACCACCAAACCCCGCCCCCCCCCCCCCCCCCCCCCCAATCTCCCGAATTCGAAGGTCTCAAGGTTGGCATGTATGCTCTGATGGTATGGGGACAAAAAAAACAGGTCCCCTAAAGGGATAACCTTTTTAAATGATAGTCAGATCCATTCTGAAGATGCCTAAGTGATTTTTAAGCTTTGGCCTATAAAACATGTTTACTGGTTAGTTTGAGTGTGAGACATTTGCACAGCAGCCCCCTCATCGGGCTGTAGCTGGTACTGCACTCGCTGTTTTTTTTTTTGAACAAATTTGTGTGAATTATGCAAAATGATTTAAATTTGGTCCACATGAACCATAGTAACTCTTTTTCCCCAGTAAGAATGATCTGCACATTAATTCATCAATCCAAAGATTTTTTTAAAGACGTGTATGAGCTAACTAGGCAGTGGCCATTTTACCTAATTTTTTTATGCCTCCACAATCTGTAAAAAGGGTGGTCCCCACAAGTTATGATCAAAAATTTGGTCCCCATTCCAAATGATAACCAGTGTGTGTGTGTGTGTGTGTGTGTGTGTGTGTGTGTGTCTTGTGAATGTTGTTAACAGGTGTCCCGCTTACAGAACACCGCATGTGTCGTGATCTTGAACAGCTGCACCCAGACTGTGTGCAGAAGTGTCATAAGTGACCCTTGATCTACAACAGCATACTGTACAGTACAGCCTCCCAATGTTCCAAAATAACCTACTAAAAGTACAAAGTATCGGAATTTAGAGTGATTTTCACTGAAGGTTTAATCTGTTTCGAAGTCAAACTGTTACCATATGCAAACATTTAGATACGTTATTGATGACGTAGCGAGACCGGAGCGATGTCCGTATGCATAGGGGCGTATTTTGGAAAGCCTTCGCCATCGCACTAGATCAGTGGTTCTTAACCTTGTTGGAGGTACCGAACCCCACCAGTTCCATATACGCATTCACTGAACCCTTCTTTAGTGAAAAATATATATATATATATATTTTTTTTTCAAATTCAAGAAAAAGTCGTATGTTTTTTTGCTGGTGCACAAAATGAACCGTGCATGAACATCACCTTGTTCAAAGAACAAAACCAAACACAGTGCATGAACTCACAACAAATTACACACCTTACACACATTACCATGAATTGATTAACGTGGACCCCGACTTAAACAAGTTGAAAAACGTAATCGGGTGTTACCATTTAGTGGTCAATTGTACGGAATATGTACTGTACTGTGTAAACTGTACTGTGTATTCTCTTCCTTTGCAATCTGCTAGTAAAAGTTTCAATCAATCAATGAAAAAACCTGCAAATCAGATGGAAAATTAGAGGGAACATTGTTTGGGGGTATCCATAATACGCTGATAGGGAGAAGTTTTTATTTACACGATAAGTCGGATGTCTCTTTACCTCCGTGGCGGAGGCTCCACCGAACCCCTGAGGCCGACTCACCGAACCCCTAGGGTTCGATCGAACGCAGGTTAAGAACCACTGCACTAGATGCTAGAGCCAAGGGGGAGGAGTGAGAATTTGAATTGAGCCTAAAAGAAAAAGAAAACATGTAAATAAAATATAAAAAACTAGGGATGTTCCGAACAGGGTTTTATGAGATTGTCCGATACTGATCACATGTATTAACTGTCAATGTTTGATTTATATATGATAAGTGCTATTGACAGTTTAACAATATGTTAACCATTTAACCAAACGTGTTCCTTATTTTATTGTATAACATACAAAAACAAAGTCGGGAGGACACATTAACTGAACAAAAAAACAAAAGAGCACTGTCGACTGTCAAAGTCCTTCTGTGTCCAGGGAACTATCCCCCGAGTTTGTAAACATGAACAAAAACAACAAAAAATTAGTTTTGAGAAAATGAAAATATCAATGTAATCAGTTTAGTATCAATCATATCCTAACAGAGGTGGGTAGTAAAGCGCTACATTTACTCCGTTACATCTACTTGAGTAACTTTTGGGATAAACTGTACTTCTAAGAGTAGTTTTAATGCAACTTACTTTTACTTTTACTTGAGTATATTTATAGAGAAGAAACGCTACTTTTACTCCGCTACTTTTATCTACATTCAGCTCGCTACTCGCTACTAATTTTTATCGATCTGTTAATGCACGCTTTGTTTGTTTTGGTCTTTCAGACAGACCTTCAAAGTGCCTGCCTTACTGGTGACGTTTCACTCCGTTCCACCAATAAAATGCAGTCACTCGTGACGTTTGACTCCGTTCCACCAATCAGATGCAGTCACTGGTGACGTTGGACCAATCAAACAGAGCCAGGCAGTCACATGACCTGACTTAAACAAGTTGAAAAACTTATTGGGGTGTTACCATTTAGTGGTCAATTGTACGGAATATGTACTGTACTGTGCAATCTACTAATACAAGTTTCAATCAATCAATCAAAAGTGTGAAGGAAAAAAGACACTTTTTTATTTCAAACGTACATCCCGTCACAAGCCTAAAGACTGACTGCACAGTTCCTGTCTTCACAATAAAAGTGCCGCTCCATCGCGCCTGCGCTTTCAAAACAAGAGTCTCCGAAAGCCAGCGCAAACAAGCTAGCAAGCTACGGAATTTGCCGCCAATGTATTTCTTGTAAAGTGTGTGAAAACGAATATGGAAGCTGGACAAATAAGATACCAAAAACCAACCACTTTTATGTGGTATTAGACAGAAAGGAGGAACTTTTTTTCTCCTGCATTTGAAAACGTGGACGTTAAGCACTGCTGTCTGATTCCAATCAATGCAAGTCATCAGAATCAGGTAATACACCAATTTATATTCTTGTCAACATGAAAGAAAGGAATCTATATGTGTTAAACATGCATGTATATTCATTAAAACACCTTTAACATGTAAACAAAAACGGCAAAATAAATAAATATAAATGATATACTGTATATATCAATGTATGTGTATATATGTATATATATATATATATATATATATATATATATATATATATATATATATATATATATATATATATATAATATGTGTGTGTATGTTACTCATCAGTTACTCAGTACTTGAGTAGTTTTTTCACAACATACTTTTTACTTTTACTCAAGTAAATATTTGGGTGACTACTCATTACTTTTACTTGAGTAATACATCTCTAAAGTAACAGTACTCTTAATTTCTGGCTACTCTACCCTCCTCTGGATCCTAACCTTGGTATCGATTGAGAATGCAGTTTATTTGCCGCAATAGAGGCGATGAGTATCATCTTAGGGGAGTGGCTTCCCTCTGTGCGTGGCAGGGGTCGGCAACCCAAAATGTTGAAAGAGCAATATTGTACGATCTAGACCAAGCATACTAGTGTGCACTAGTGTGCCGTGAGATACAGTCTGGTGTGCCGTGGGAGATTATCTAATTTCACCTATTTGGGTTAAAAATATTTTTTGCAAACCAGTAATTATAGTCTGCAAATTGTGTGTTGTTGTTGAGTGTCGGTGCTGTCTAGAGCTCGGAAGAGTTACCGTGTAATACTCTTCCATATCAGTAGGTGGCAGCCGGTAGCTAATTGCTTTGTAGATGTCGGGAACAGCGGGAGACAGTGTGCAGGTAAAAAGGTGTCTAACGCTTAAACCAAAAATAAACAAAAGGTAAGTGCTCCTAAGAAAAGGCATTGAAGCTTAGGGAAGGCTATGCAGAACAAAACTAAAACGGAACTGGCTACAAAGTAAACAAAAACAGAATGCTGGACGACAGCAAAGACTTACTGTGGAGCAAAGACGGCGTCCACAATGTACATCCGAACATCACATGACAAACAACAATGTCCCCACAAAGACGGATAAAAACAACTGAAATATTCTTGATTGCTAAAACAAAATAGATGCAGGAATTATCGCTCAAAGGAAGACATGAAACTCCTACAGGAAAATACCAAAAAAAGAGAAAAAGCCACCAAAATAGGAGCGCATGACAAGAACTAAAACACTACACACAGGAAAACAGCCAAAAACTCAAAATAAGTCACGACGTGATGTGACAGGTGGTGACAGTACACCTACTTTGAGACAAGAGCTATAGTGATGCATGGTTGGTTATGGTTTAAAGTCATATCCAACAATTGCGACAACAACTCTTTACTGTCAACTGAGTTTCATTTTTTTAACGATTTCTGCTGGTGGTGTGCCTTCAGATTTTTTCAACGCTAAAATGTGCCTTGGTTCAAAAAAGGTTGAAAAGCACTGATATAGGTGACTAAGTATATTATTATTATTAATCAGTCAGCTTTTTGTCACTACATTTCTATATTGTTCTCTCTTCTCCTACAATGTTTTTAGATATATGTTATTGTTTTAGCAGACAGGTTCGGTGTTATTTGCACAAAGTATCGTTATTGGATCGGGATCGCCGATACCAGCCTGAATTTTACTTGGTATCGGATCGGAAAGAAAATCAGTATTAATCAAAGTTTACTCAAATAGCCCTTAATCACGAATGTCTCAAAGGGCTGCACAAACCACACAACATGTGCTTCTCTAGTTGTATTATTTGAATGTAGGATATTGTAAATAAAAACGTCTCTTTCGTCCTCAGGTGGAGATCGACAAGCTGGACTACCACCACTTCCTGCCGCTGTTCTTCGACGGTCTTTGCGAGACGACCCACCCTTATGAGTTCTTTGCCCGACAAGGGATCCACGACCTGCTGGAGCACGGCGGCCCCAAGATTCAGCCCGTCATCCCGCAGCTCATCATTCCAATCAAGAGTAAGTCTACACCAGGGACCAGCAGGGTCACTTCCATTCATGTATTTGTTCTGGATCTGAACTTTTATGATAAAACATTAATAAATACATAATTTACGGTACTGCGGAAGTAGCACAGCTTTCAATTCCTTATTTTTCTTTATTTTCCTTTATTCTTCCCCTTTTTTCTCTTATTTTTCCTTATGTTCTTTATTTTCTTGAATTGTTTACTTTTTCCCTTATTTTTCATTATTTTCCAATGTTTCTCTTTTCCCCCCTATTATTATTATCCCTTATGCTCATTCATTGTTTTATATGTCTTTATTTTCCCTATTTTTTTTTCATTTTCTCACATTTTGCAACATTTCACATTTTCCCCTTCCATTATCCCTTAGTTCCCTATTTTTTATTTGTTTTCCTTTACTTTTTACCTTTTTTTAAATCTTATTTTTTCTTATTATTGCTACAGTGCAATGACAATACAGTTCTATTGTGTTCCATTTCCCATTTTTTCTCTTAATTTTCTTTAGTTTCCCCTATTTTTTTTCATTTTCTCATATTTTGCAAAGTTTCCCATTGTCCCCTTCTATTATCCCTTAGTTCCCTATTTTGTCTTTGTTTTCCTTTACTTTCTACCTTTTTTTTTAACCTTATTTGTCCTTATTATTTCTATAGTATAATGACAATAAAGTTCCATTGCGTTCCATTTCCCATTATTTCTCTTAATTTTCTTTATTTTCCTTATTCTCTTTATCCTATTCATCCATGTTTCCTTTATCCCCATTAGTATGCCCTATTCTCCCACATGTTTCTTTGAATCTCCTTCCCCCCCTCATTTTTTCTTTATTTTGCTTAATTTTCCCTTTCCTTTTCGTATTTTTCCTCATGTTTCTCTATTTCCCCCTTTTTACCGTATTGTCCCTTATTTACCCCTTTTTTACATGTTTTTCTCTTAGTTAATTTTCTTTGTTTTCCCAATTTGTTTCTCTCATTTCCCCTTATTTCTATTTATTTCCTCCTTTTCCCTCCTTGTCCTTTATTTTCTTTTCATCTCCCCCCCTTTTTTACTTATTTTCTCCTATTTTCCCTTATTTTCCGGAAAGTTTCCCTAATTTTTAATGCAAAATTGACAGGGATGTGCCAAATAAAAAAATAGGAGAGATTTGACTTGGCTCATAATGCAATCAGTTTATATCATATGATAAAAAACAAGTGCTGTCATAAAATCTATCAAAAATACAGTATGTTAATTTTATCCAAGTGCCTTAGCTTTGTAAATATCATCATTTCTTCATCACTGACTGACAGGCTTGTGATCCTCTAAAAGTTGTATTGCATCTTTAATAAAAATGTAATATTCCGCTCTTGAATTATTAAATGTTTTGATGCCTCGCATTACATTTTAATCAGCCTTCTCTCATCTTATCCAAAATTGATATTGGTTTGACGTTGTTGTCAAAGGCTCTCAGTGCACATGTCATGTGGTACATCGCACATCTTTGTTAAACTGTCACTTGAAAAATTTGTAATTTTAATTTAGTCAGAGCGCTTATGTAGCAGTTATTGTTGTCTTTTAAGTTTCCTCATTCATCATTAGCACCCAACACGCATAATAATGTATGATAATATCTGTCTAAAACTAGCTGATGAATAAGTTGATTTTTTTTAATTGACACTTTAAGCCCTGTATCATTTTGACATTTAATGCAACAATATTTAGGTTTGATTGGAAAGAGCGCATGCAAAAAATAATACTTGTGATGCAACACACAACTTGGGTTAAAAAGCTCATTTTATCTATGAATTGAGTCTTATTCTCTGGATTCTTTACAGTGAAGTCAAATACCCCTGAAGTTTGGTAAAAATATGCCTTAAAAAAGTCATGCGACGTGTTGGCATATTTTGCTACTTGTCTGCATGTAGCTAGCATCAAGAAGATAAATAACATACTGGACATTGGAAGTTACGTGATGATGTAAGCGGAGTTGACTTCGACACGATAAAACACTAGCATTTGTTTTCCAACATACGCCTTCTTACTTGTTGCTAACTTTATTGTTGGAGGTCTTGTTGTTGTTGACATTAGTTGACTACTTTTTATACTTATATGCACAGGAATGTGGTTTCAAATTGGACAATATATATTTGCCTTATTAATGCTAATACAGAAATTAATTCTTGTTAAGTGTATGTGGTCAAATTTGTGTTTTATTCACTGAATACTTACTCTTACTCAAGTAATTATTTGGATTACTTTATTTTAGTTACTCGGTATACGAGTAGTTGTCTTTTTCCACTCTATACTTACGTTTACTCAAGTAAATATTTGGATTTATTTGTTTTAGTTACTTGATGTTTGAGTATTTTTTTCACTGAATAGTTACTCTTATTTAAGTAATTATTTTGATTACTTTTTTTTAGTTACTCGTTATATGAGTAGTTTTTTTTCCACTGTATATTTACGTTATGTGGATTTCTTCGTTTTAGTTACTTGGTACTTGAGTATTTTTTTCACTCAACACTCTTACTTAAGTTATTTGGATGGATACTTTTAGTTACTCTTTACTTGAGTAGTTTTTTTCACAGAACACTTACTCTTACTCAAGTACTTATTTTGATTACTTATTTTTAGTTACTCGGTATATGAGTAGTTTTTTTTTTCCCCACTGTATATTTACGTTCACTCAAGTAAATATTTTGATATCTTAGTTTTAGTTACTTGGTACTTGAGTATTTTTTCACTGAATACTCACTCTTACTCAAGTTATTTGGATGAATACTTTCTAGTTACTCGGTACTGGAGTAGTTTTTTCACTGAATACTTACTCAAGTAAATATTTGGATTACTTCTTTTTAGTTACTCGATATATGAGGGTTGTTTTTTTTTCCACTGTATATTTACGTTTACTCAAGTAAATATTTGGATTTCTTAGTTTTATTTACTTGGTACTTGAGTATTTTTTTCACTGAATACTCTTACTCAAGTTATTTGGATGGATAATGTTAGTTACTCTGTACTGGAGTAGTTTTTTCACTGAATACTTACTCTTACTCAAGTCATTATTTGTATTATCTATTTTTAGTTACTCTGTATATGAAGTTTTTTTTTTCCACTGTATACTTGCGTTTACTCAAGTTAATATTTGGATTTCTTCATTGTAATTAATTGGTACTTGAGTATTTTTTTCACTGAATACTCTTAAGGTATTTGGATGGATACTTTTAGTTACTCTTTACTGGAGTAGTTTTTTCACTGAATACTTACTCTTACTCAAGTAATTATTTGGATTACTTCTTTTTAGTTACTCGGTATATGAGTAGTTTTTTTTTCCACTGTATATTTACGTTTACTCAAGTAAATATTTTGATTTCTTAATTTTAGTTACTTGGTACTTGAGTATTTTTTTCACTGAATACTTACTCTTGCTCAAGTTATTTGGATGGATAGTTTTTAGTTACTCGGTACTGGAGTAGTTTTTTCACTGAATACTTACTCTTACTCAAGTAATTATTTGGATTACTTCTTTTTAGTTACTCGGTATATGAGTAGTTTTTTGTTTTTTTTTCCACTCTATATTTACGTTTACTCAAGTAAATATTTGGATTTCTTAGTTTTAGTTACTTGGTACTTGAGTATTTTTTTCACCGAATACTCACTCTTACTGAAGTTATTTGGATGGATACTTTTAGTTACTCTGTACTGGAGTAGTTGTTTTCACTGAATACTTACTCTTTCTCAAGTAATTATTTGGATTACTAGTAGTTTGTTTTTTTTCACTTTATACTTATGTTTACTCAAGTAAATATTTGGATGTATTTGTTTTAGTTACTTGGTATTTTAGTATTTTTTTTCACTGAATACTTACCTTACTCAAGTAATTATTTGCATTACTTATTTTTAATTACTCGGTATATGAGTAGTTTTTTTTGTTTTTTTCCCCACTGTACACTTACGTTTACTCAAGTAAATATTTGGATTTATTTGTTTTAGTTACTTGATATTTGAGTATTTTTTTTCACTGAATACTTACTCTTACTCAAATTATTTGGATGAATACTTTTAGTTACTCTGTACTGGAGTAGTTTTTTCACTGAATACTTACTCTTACTCAAGTAATTATTTGTATTACTTCTTTTTAGTTAGTCGGCATATGAGTAGTTGTTTTTTCACTGTATATTTACGTTTACTCAAGTAAATATTTGGATTTCTTCGTTTTAGTTACTTGGTACCTGAGTAATTTTTTCACTGAATACTCACTCTTACTCAAGTTATTTGGATGAATCCTTTTTAGCTACTCGGTACTGGAGTATCTTTTTCACTGAATACTTACTCTTACTCAAGTAATTTTTTGGATTACTTCTTTTTAGTTACTCGGTATACGAGTAGTTTTTTTTCTCACTCTATACTTACGTTTACTCAAGTAAATGTTTGGAATTATTCGTTTAAGTTACTTGGTATTTGAGTATTTTTTGTCACTGAATACTTACTCTTACTCAAGTTATTTGGATGAATACTTTTTAGTTACTCGATACTGAAGTAATTTTTTCACTAAATACTTACTTTTACTCAGATCATTTTTTTGGATAAGTACTTATTACTTTTACTTGAGTTATTGTACTCTAAAGTAATGGTACTTACTTATTTATTTATGTCTTGATGTTTACTGTGTTATGTACTTTTTACACGTGTTTGACAGCTGCACTGTGTAATGTTGGGTGTGTAACTAAAAGTACTCGGTAAAACTACTTAACCAGGATTAGACTCCCGTGTCTTAAACTGTGTTATTTATATACCGTGACCACACTGGTGTGTTGGACCTTCAGGGTTTGGGTGTCCTTGTTGAGGTTTTTTTTTCAAAGCGGAACAAGTGGCCTCTAAAAGTATGTTCGATAATCTGCCGCCAATGTCGCGACAAGCTACTTTTAGCCGTGTCGTCGCCGCGCGCCTGGTTTACTTTTCCACGTCAACAAGCGCACTCGACTTCTCAAGGGGGCAGGATCTCCAAAATAGACGTGAGGAATTTACAGCTCCACTTGGTGTTCCCGAGCATGACTTCATTATTTCTATTCCAGCGCAAACAAAATGCATTGCTGCTTTCGAAGCGCGCCTACAACGTGTGACCCTGGATGGAGATACATGATCTGTTCATGGCGGACCTCCGACTTGCTCCAATTTCAAATATTTGTATTTCTTTTAGTCGACTTAAAATAACATTCCGCAAGTTTTAGCGGTCATGCAAGTGTAAAAAAAAGCTAACCGCTGTAATAAAGCTCCTTTAGGCAACACAATAAAACAAAACATGTTCTGCTCAGTGCTCCTGTCATTTAGAGGATCTTTGTTTGGCATTTTGCAGTACATCCCTTTAAATATTCTCTTGTCTTTAGCCTTTGGCCCTTTTGAAGTTCTTGATGTTGTTTTTACTTATATAGTTTTTTATTTGGTTTAAGATTGTGTTTTTATTGATTGCATTTTACCTGTTTTTATTGTGGTTATTCTTTTTCCACGTTTTTATGTCTCAATTTTATTTTAGGTGTTTTTTAGATGTCTCTTATTGCCCTTGGTTACTTTCTGTACCGTGTATTTATTATGTCTTTTATTTAGCACTTTGGTCCACTGCGGTTAGTTTTTAAGTGCTCTACAAATCAAGTTGGACTGGATTGTAAAACAGCAGAGCACTCCTGTCATTTAGAGGATCTTTGAATGACTTTTTTTTGCAGTAGTTTCTCAGCAGAATGCCCTTGTTTTATAAAATATCTTTGATTGACATTATTTTGCAGTATTTTTTTTTAAAACATCACCTCTATTTTTGACAAGTATTTGCTGTAGTTCCTTAAAAGCAGCAGTGTTTTGTCAAAAGCATAGATGATCTTTGACTTGTGTTCTTTTTTTTGCTGTAGTTCCTTAAGAGCAGCAGTGTTTTTGTCAAAAGGATAGATGATCTTTGACTTGTGTTCTTTTTTTTTTGCGGAAGTTCCTTAAAAGCAGCAGTCTTTTTATCATATGGATAGATTATATTTAGTTTGCCTTCTTTTGCTGTTGTTTCTTAAAACAGCAGAGCACTCTGTTGTGTAAAGGATCTTTGTTTGACAAGCATTTGCTGTAGTACCTTAAAATCAGCACTGTCATATGGATAGATGATCTTTGAATGATGTTTTTGTTGGTTTGTTTGCTGTAGTTTCTTGAAAAAAACAACAGAGCACTCTGTCATGAAAAGGATCTTTGACTCACATTTTTTACTGTAGGTCCTTGAAAGTTGCAGATGGCTCTGCCATATAGATTATCTTTGATGAGCATTTGTATTTTGCTGTAGGTCCTTAAAAACAGCAGAGTGCTCCTGTAACATAGACATTATTTGACTAGTATATCTGCATTATACTTAAAACATCAAAGTGCTCTTGTCATACACATGATCTTTGACCAGTGTTTTTGGCAGTACTTAAAAACAGCAGTGGACCTCAGATATTTAATGATCTTTGTTTGACAAGCATTTGCTGTAGTTCCTTAAAATCAGCACTGTGTTCCTGTCATATGAATACATGATCTTTGACTTATGCTCTTTTTTGTTTCTTTGCTGTAGTTTTTGGAAGAAAAAAACAACAGAGCACTCTGTCATGTAAAGGATCTTTGGCTCAACATTTTTTTTACTGTAGGTCCTTGAGAGTAGCAGATGGCTCTGCCATATAGATTATCTTTGACTAGCATTTTTATTTTGCTGTAGGTCCTTAAAACAGCAGAGTGCTCCTGTAACATAGAAAGTATTACTAGTGTGTCTGCATTATACTTAAAAACAGCAGAGTGCTCTTGTCATTCACAGGATATTTGACCAGTGTTTTTAGCAGTACTTAAAAACAGCAGGGGACCTATGATATGTAAGGATCTTTGTTTGACAAGCATTTGCTGTAGTTCTTTAAAATCAGCACTGTGTTCCTGTCATATGGATATATGATCTTTGACTCATTGGCGTTGTTAGGCCTATTTTAAGGGGGCTCAAGCCCCCCTAAAATATTCTTAAGCCCCCCTAAATAATTTGGAGTTTTTTTGGTTTTTTTTACAAATAAATGTCGACATATTCATTATAAAGTGGCCCAAACATGAGTTTAAATAAATAATCATATAACCTGTTATTATTCACTCAGTTTCCCCTCACTTCGTAGCGTAAGGTAGAGAGCCCCTTTCGTGCGTCAGTATCCAATCCATTCCACTTGTTCATATAGAAAATGCCCACATCACTCAAATTCCAGCCCGCATTTTCTCTGCGACCTTGCTTGCGGTCCTGCAAATGTACGAAGCACATTATCTTCCTTTACAATGAGTGAAGCTGCACAAAACCTTGTGTGTGCAATTGTAAATCATTTATTTTTTAAGTTTTGTGTTCCTTGTAGAATCTATATAAAGTAATATATATATAAGCCTATTGTTAAAATAATGAAAAAAACATCATTAAATATATTTGTTTTATTGTATTGTTACATTAATAGCTGTTTTATTATTATAGGATTGTTACGATCCGCTGCCCGGATCATAGTTTTTTTATGTTTGTGTCACGTGTTTTCAGCACCTTGAGTTTAGTTTGTTTCTGTTGCCATGACGGCAGATTGTACGCACCTGCCTCTGGTTAGTGTTCGGGACGCGCACCTGTTGCCCGGGCACTAATCAGAGGGCTATTTAGTCTTTGCTCTGGCCTCACTCTGGCTGGCTTCGTACTGAAACGACGTGGTCGCATAGTGATGCAGGTGTGGTTCTCCCAAGGATGCAGACGGCTTCGGACACAGCTTGCAGGTAGGAAAATGATTTATTTTAAAAATAAATCATATGATGGATAAACAAAAAAACATGCATGTAGCACAAAAGGCAAAACAAAAGGACTAGCGTGGGAGCTAGCAGGAAAAAATAGCATAGCGTGAAAAGCTAGCAGAATCAAAGTAGTCGTTAACAGTTGTATGAGAACAAACTACGAAGCCAGACAGAGTGAGGCCAGAGCAAAGACTAAATAGCCCTCTGATTAGTGCCCGGGCAACAGGTGCGCGTCCCGAACACTAACCAGAGGCAGGTGCGTACAATCTGCCGTCATGGCAACAGAAACAAACTAAACTCAAGGTGCTGAAAACACGTGACACAAACATAAACAAACTATGATCCGGGCAGCGGATCGTAACAAGGATGGCTTGTTAAACATTTAATAGGATTTCAGAGGGAGGAAAAACCAAGACATTTAATATAAAATGTAAAATGAATAAATATATAAAAAGAAAAAGAAAATATACGGTTAAACGCCATCGTCCCGGGGAGCATATCATTTCGTCCCGTGCATTTTTAAAAAATAATAATAATAACAATTAATCATTTCTAAGTCTTTGTTAGCCGTTTGTGAAGTTTTGTGCTTGTGCGTAACATTCGCTCGCATCCTGTGCATCTCCTGGGAGCAAAGCCCCCCCTGTCCTTAAAAGCTAGTGACGCCCCTGCTTTGACTTATGTCCTTTTTTGTTTGTTTGCTGTAGTTTTTTGAAAAAAACAACACAAAACTCTGATGTAAAGGATCTTTGACTCACTTTTTTTTTTTTACTATAGGTCCTTCAAAGTAGCAACTCGCTCTGCCGTATACATTATCTTTGACTTGCATTTTTATTTTGCTGTAGGTCCTTAAAAAACAGCAGAGTGCTCCTGTAACATAGAAATTAGTTGACTAGTGTGTCTGTATTATGCTTAAAATCAGCAGCGTGCTCTTGTCATACACAGGATCTTTGACTAGTGTTTTTGGCAGTACTTAAAAACAGCAGCGGACCTCTGATATGTTAGGATCTTTGACACATGTTTTTGCATTAAATGTTTAAAAACAGCAGCGCACTGTTTTCTATAAAACATATTTGACTAACATTTATTTTTCAGCACAGTAGGTCCCCCAAAACAGCAGAGCGCTCCTGTCACATAAAATATTTTTGACGAGTGTTTTTTTGCAGTGGTAGCTAAAAAAAAAACAACCCCAAAAAACAGCAGACTGGTCCGGTCATATAGATAAACAATCTTTGACTAACTTTTATTCCCTGTATAATATCAATGTTAATGTTAGTGGGATTGTACAAATGGACCCAATTAGGGCCCATTAATATTAACTATCTGTCATTTAGCTGGGGGCGCACTGTCGATTTTTGAGAAAATGAAAGGATTTTAAGTGTGCCTATAGTCCAAGAAATACGGTACTTTTTCTTTCAGATCACTCCTATCTTTGCTGTAGTTTCTTTAAAAAACAGCAGAGCAGTCTTGTCATATAGATCAGTGTTTTTCAACCTTTTTTCGAGGCAAGGCACATTTTTTTCATTAAAAAAACGGAGGCAGATCAACAGCAGAAAACGTTAAAAAATGAAACTCCACCGGGTAGTCGTGTCTTATTTTGAGTTTGTTGGTGTTTTCTTGTGTGTAGTGCTTTAGTTCTTGTCTTGCGCTGTTATTTTGGTGGCTTTTCCTGTTTTGTTGGTATTTTCCTGTAGCAG
Organism: Nerophis lumbriciformis; assembly: GCF_033978685.3. NCBI lineage: Eukaryota > Metazoa > Chordata > Actinopteri > Syngnathiformes > Syngnathidae > Nerophis > Nerophis lumbriciformis. The sequence continues at coordinate 9,542,916 of NC_084555.2, read as the reverse complement.
TTTTATGTCTTCCTTGAACGCTATTTCCCGCACCTGCTTTGTTTTAGCAATCAAGATTATTTAAGTTGTTTGTGGGGACATTGTTGATTGTCATGTACGGATGTACTTTGTGGACGCCGTCTGCTCCACGCGCTGTAAGTCTTTGCTGTTGTCCAGCATTCTGTTTTTGTTTACTTTGCAGCCAGTTCAGTTTTAGTTTCGTTCTGCATAGCCATCCCAAAGCTTCAATGCCTTTTCTTAGCGGCACACGCCTTTTGTTTATTTTTGGTTTAAGCGTTGGATAGCTTTTGAACTGCACACTGCCTCCCGCTGTTTCCGACATCTACAAAGCAATTAGCTACCGGCTGCCACCTACTGATATGGAAGAGTATTACACAGTTACTCTGCCGAGCTCTAGACAGCACCAACACTCAACTACGGCACATTATTTGCCGACTATAATTACTGGTGTGCAATTTTTTTTTTAACCCAATTAAGTGAAATTACATAATCTCTCACGGCACATTAGTGCAGTGTTTTTCAACCTTTTTTGAGCCAAGGTACATTTTTTGCGTTGAAAAAACTCAGTTGACAGTAAAAAGTCGTTGTCACAATTGTTGGATATGACTTTAAACCATAACCAAGCATGCATCACTATAGCTCTTGTCTCAAAGTAGGTGTACTGTCACGACCTGTCACATCACGCCGTGACTTATTTGGAGTTTTTTGGTGTTTTCCCGTGTGTAGTGTTTTAGTTCTTGTCTTGCGCTCCTATTTTGGTGGCTTTTTCTCTTTTTTTGGTGTTTTCCTGTAGCAGTTTCATGTCTTCCTTTGAGCGATATTTCCCGCATCTACTTTGTTTTAGCAATCAAGAATATTTTAGTTGTTTTTATCCTTCTTTGTGGGGACATTGTTGATTGTCATGTCATGTTCGGATGTACATTGTGGACGCCGTCTTTGCTCCACAGTAAGTCTTTGCTGTCGTCCAGCATTCTGTTTTTGTTTACTTTGTAGCCAGTTCAGTTTTAGTTTTGTTCTGCATAGCCTTCCCTAACTTTCAATGCCTTTTCTTAGGGGCACTCACCTTTTGTATATTTTTGGTTTAAGCATTAGACACCTTTTTACCTGTACGCTGCCTCCCGCTGTTTCCGACATCTACAAAGCAATTAGCTACCGGCTGCCACCTACTGATATGGAATAGTATTACACAGTTACAGCAACGACACTCAACAACAACACATAATTTGCAGACTATAAATACAAGTTTGCAAAAAATATTTTTAACCCAAATAGGTGAAATTAGATAATCTCCCACGTCACACAGTGGTTGAAAAACACTGATATAGATGATCTTTGACTATATAGAGTTGCTATATAGTTATGACTCTGGTCTAAATGTGATCATAGTTGTCCCTAATGTATCATAGAGTAGATAATGAACTATCTTTTGACGGTAGAATTTACTGGATGCACGCGCTTTACCCCCAAACCTTCTAGAACATTTTTATATGAATTCAAACCCCTCAGCAGTTTTGGTCGTTTACATTTCGGGAGCATGAGCAAGAGGTGACGCCATTCTTTGCGCCGATAATGGAATTTTAAATGACCCACTCCTTATTAACTTCTCGGCTTATTAAAAAGTAAAAAAAAAAAAAAAAAATCTGCCGTGTTTCGGCGTCTGAGAGGCAAAACCAGCAGTCCGTGTCGCTGTTGCAGATTAATTACTTCTCCAAAAGGCGAAGGAGGAAAGAAAAAAAAAAAAAGCTGTCTCTGGTCCAAAAATGGCAATATATATATATTTCACTTCATGGTTGACGTTATTACACCTTCAATATGGCTGGCAGCCTCTTATCTGCAGCCTCTGAGTCGCGTCAGGCTCTGCTGAATGTTGATGATGAATGCAGGTCACCTGCTGAGAATACTCAATGAAGTAGTCTTACTATTGTGTACACCTTCATTTAACCTTCACCTTCCAAGCACAAATATACGACCGTAGATGCCCACCATGTATTCTGCCAGGCATCTTGCAACTCTTTGACACTAGAGAAGTTGTTCAACAATGCAATCAGTAATAATAATTCTCAGGGCTGTCAAAGTTAATGGATGATAACAAGTTATTGTAAATGTGTTATTTGTTATTAACAAAGCATTTGATATTACAGGTTACATTACCAAATATCTTTGACAATTAGACTGTCATCAGTAAAAGTGTCACGATCTGTCAGCTCTGCTGCCGCCTATCTTCTTTTTGTTGAAGTGCCACCTGGGCTCACACCTGATTCTCATTTCCTCCTGACTACTTAAGCTCTCCAGACCCTTCACTCAGGGCCAGTAGATTTCCTGATGATTCAGTCTTCCAGTCGTGTATATGTCCTGTGCTTTGGCTCCACTCACGCTTCTCCTTCCCTGTGGCTCAGTCCCGGTGTTGTGGTTGTAGTGTTAATCATTATTCCTCACATCTTAAGTGTGCGTCTTTAGTTTTTTTTTTCCTCACTCCTTTTTGAGTGCTCTTTTTGTTATTATCCTTATTTATTTTTCTGCTCTGCATTGGGGTCCTTCTCTGGACAAAAAGAGAGTTCATGTCCACTTTGTGTTGAACTATTTACAAAAAGCAGAATGTTTAGGAAACAAGCATTTACAAAAAGCAAACACTTAACAGTCATATCTTGATAGTATTAAAAACTTATCAATTATGTGTTTAATTTGCACTTATTAAAGACTGTTTGCAAAAATATTTAACTAGGGACAAAATGTGTTTAATTGCAATTAAATATTTTCATCATTTGATAGGCCTAATAATAATGTTTCATTTTTATTTTGGGTTAATCTTTTGATCTATATTAGCAAAAAATGCTTAAACGAAAATTAAAAGTATGTTGGAGTTCGGGTGTTGGTGGAGGGAACAGTGATAAAGTCATCTAAATAATTTGGGTTGAAAACGGGGCAGATAAATATAAGAATAGTATTCTTCCATCTGCTCCTTTCTGATCATGGAACTGTATAAGAAACAAAAAAACAATGAAAGTGTCAACTGTATATGGCTTGTATATATGCATATTCATGAAAGGAATTTAAAAAAAAGAAATGATGATCTATATTAGCAGGTAGATTGAAAATAGTTTTGAGAAAATAATACAAAATAATACAGGAAAATGACACAATATGAACAGGAGCTAAATTAAGAGCCTTTCTAACCCATGTTTTCATTTATATGCCAAATAGTTTATCGTGATGCATATTGTTATTGCGCTAGATTGAAATATATTCATCCATCCATCCATTTTCTACCGCTTGTCCCTTTCGGGGTTGCCGGAGCCTATTTCAGCTGCATTATATCACAATTTATATAATAGGTCAAGGGGCCCCAAACTACAGCCCGCCAGCGTCCAAAATCCAGGTAAGTCCCAAGTTAAAAATAAATAAATACATATATATACTTTTTTTTTTTAAATTATATATTTTTAAAATCTGTCCTAATCTATTTTCTACCGCTTGTTACTCTCGGTGTCACATAGCCACTCAGGCAAATCATATTGTCTAAAAAAGCATTTTTCCATCGATAATGTGTCATAATTGCGCTGTATATACAGTATATATATATATATATATATATATATATATATATATATATATATATATATATATATATATATATATATAAAATCAAATCAAATCAACTTTATTTATAAAGCACATTTAATATATATATATATATATATATATATATATATATATATTAGGGATGTCCAATAATATCGGACTGCCGATATTCTCGGCCGATAAATGCTTTAAAAATGTAATATCGGAAATTATCGGTATTGGTTTCAAAATTATCGGTATTGGTTTCAAAAAGTAAAATGTATGACTTTTTAAAATGCCGCTGTGTACACGGACGTAGGGAGAAGTACAGAGCGCCAATAACCCTTAAAGGCACTGCCTTTGCGTGCCGGCCCAGTCACATAACATCTACGGCTTTTCACACACACAAGTGAATGCAAAGCATACTTGATCAACAGCCATACAGGTCACACTGAGGGTGGCCGTATAAACAACTTTAACACTGTTACAAATATGCACCACACTGTGAACCCACACCAAACAAGAATGACAAACACATTTCGGGAGAACATCCGCACCGTAACACAACATAAACACAACAGAACAAATACCCAGAACCCCTTGCAGCACTAACTCTTCCAAATTCCAGGCTGCTGTTTTGAGGCATGTTAAAAAAATAACGCACTTTGTGATTTCAATAACAAATATGGCAGTGCCATGTTGGCATTTTTTTTCCATAACTTGAGTTGATTTATTTTGGAAAACCTTGTTACATTGTTTAATTCATCCAGTGGGGCATCACAACAAAATTAGTCATAATAATGTGTTAATTCCTACGACTGTATATATCGGTATCGGTTGATATCGGAATCGGTAATTAAGAGTTGGACACTATTGGAATATCGGATATCGGCAAAAAAGCTATTATCGGACATCTCTAATATATATATATATATATATATATATATATATATATATATATATTTATATATGTATGTGTGGGAAAAAATCACAAGACTATTTCATCTCTACAGGCCTGTTTCATGAGGGGGGGTACCCTCAATCGTCAGGAGATTTTAATGGGAGCATTCGCATACCATGGTTTATATAGGGCACAGAGTGGGTGGGTACAGGCTGGCCTAGGGGCGTGGTGATTGGCTCATGTGTTACCTAGGAGGTGTTTCCGTCTATGGCGGCATGCTGTTACAATTTCGCTGCGCTTGTTGAGGGATGACAGGTCTGGACGGTAAATAATAAACAGTTTCTCTTTCAAGCATAGGTTGCATCTTTTATTACCACTATTGTAAGGTGTGCTGGATGCAAGAATTTGCCATGTTATTGAATATTCAACATTATTGTCTTTGAGGTCCCAAATGTGTTTGCTGAGTTCTGTGGTATTTCGCAGGTTTTTGTTCCTGAAAGAAGCCTTGTGATTGTTCCATCTGGTTTTGAATTCTCCCTAAGTTAATCCTACATATGTGTCGGATGTGTTAATGTCCTTGCGTATTACCTTAGATTGGTAGACAACTGATGTTTGTAAGCACCCCCCGTTGAGAGGGCAATCAGGTTTCTTTCGACAATTACATCCTTTGTTGGTTTTGGAGTCGTTCTGTCTGAGGGCCGACGGCTCATTTGCAATTGTTTTGTTGTGGTTTGAGATGATTTGGCGTATATTGTTCATGCAGCTGTAGCTCAATTTATATTTATATATATATAAACAGCCCGGTCCCCGGCCAACTTGTTCTAACCCAATCTGGCCCCCGAGTCAAAAAGTTTGGGGACCCCTGTTTTAGGTCATCTCTAATGATCACTGATTGGCTCAGGCAGCTTTACTATATTAGATTAAAAGAGTACAAAGGTGACTAAATGTTAGTTCAATATGTTGGTTCATATTTAAAGGCCTCTCATAATATTTAAAAACATATTTAGAAGGCCGTAAACAGTTTTTTTCTTTATGCTCCAGCTATGAAGATGTTTGATTAATAATTCTTACTTTGTGGAAATTCCAACAGCAATTCACGTTGATAAACAAGGGTTGACTGGACTAAACCTCGGCCTGTAGCAGATAGTCCTGAGCAATGCTGAATCAGGCCATTTCCCTCAAAATATGATTATTTTAATCTTCTGCTAGAATAAATGCTCACTTCCTCTTTTATTTGCCGTCAGACAATTAGAGGTGGCTGCGGTAAGTTTCCTTCATTTTGTTTTTCTTTTGCTAATAAGCTAACTAGCTAGCATGACATTGCTGTTAGCATAATGCTAATGATCACTGTCCTATTCCTTAATGTTACATAGTTGTGTGTGATATATTATATACAGTAAAAAGTGTAAACAATGCACAACATAGCTCAGGTGTCTACGCAGTTTCTCCAAAGGAGTAGTTATGTCATTTGCTTGTTTACCTATTCGAAGCCGTTGTGCTGTTTCACAAGGTCACCGCTGTTTTAGTTTCACACCAAATATGAAACCTCAATGCTGGATTATGCTATTCAGATTTGTCCAGGTTTTATAGCAGTAATAATACAACACGTCCCGCCCCGTCTTCTTTCTTTTTCCTTTTTTTTTTTTCCCCCTCCACCAGCGAGAAGGCGAGAACGCTGATGAATAATTGAACAGTTCTGCGGTCCAAATGTCACAGCAGGGAAAATTGTTTGCGCTGGCTGGTAATTAGAGTTTTATTGTTTGTTATGTTGGTTTCAAACTCCTGTCATCGCCCATTCCACCTTCCACGGTGACGGCGGGTATCTCCTCGCTTGTCCGTGCTGAGGGTGAGAGCCCGAAGGCAGCATGGGCCACGATGGAAACGCTTCTCGCAGATGCGTCAATCGACAGTTACAAGAGAAGCCCGCTTTTATGATGATTCCATAGAAAAATGTTCCTCTTGTTTATCGCACGCTCCAACATTGCGCATAACAAGCTGATCGGTTTTCTCATGTGTCGTTCCGTGGTATGGTGTGTCCGAACAAAGAATACTATACATTAGTGACTTTAATTTTAGTTTTTTTTTAATTGGGTAAAATAAAATACAAAATAATTCACAATGGGGCCAAAGAAAGTTGTGAGAACCAGCACTTTGATAAATGATATACATATGCATACATACGTTAGGTCATATGCAGGTTTCCCTGCTCGTCAGGGGATTTTAAAATTCCCTGACGAGCAGAGAAACCTGCAAAACAGGCTTGTAGGGATGATATACCCTCTTGTGTTTTTTAGTGACCTAACGTATATTCCGCTTTACCCCGGTATTGAGCACTGTATATCGGATAAACCACAGAAACCTTGACTATATATATATATATATATATATATATATATATATGTATGTGTGGGGAAAAAAAATCACAAGACTATTTCATCTCTACAGGCCTGTTTCATGAGGGGGGGTACCCTCAATCGTCAGGAGATTTTAATGGGAGCATTCGCATACCATGGTTTATATAGGGCACAGAGTGGGTGGGTACAGGCTGGCCTAGGGGCGTGGTGATTGGCTCATGTGTTACCTAGGAGGTGTTTCCGTCTATGGCGGCATGTTGTTACAATTTCGCTGCGCTTGTTGAGGGATGACAGGTCTGGACGGTAAATAATAAACAGTTTCTCTTTCAAGCATAGGTTGCATCTTTTATTACCACTATTGTAAGGTGTGCTGGATGCAAGAATTTGCCATGTTATTGAATATTCAACATTATTGTCTTTGAGGTCCCAAATGTGTTTGCTGAGTTCTGTGGTATTTCGCAGGTTTTTGTTCCTGAAAGAAGCCTTGTGGTTGTTCCATCTGGTTTTGAATTCACCCTCGGTTATTCCTACATATGTGTCGGATGTGTTAATGTCCTTGCGTATTACCTTATATATATATATATATATATTAGGGATGTCCGATAATGGCTTTTTGCCGATATCCGATATTCCGATATTGTCCAACTCTTTAATTACCGATACTGATATCAACCGATGCCGATATCAACCGATATATGCAGTAGTGGAATTAACACATTATTATGCCTAATTTGGACAACCAGGTATGGTGAAGATAAGGTACTTTTTAAAAAAAATAATAAAATAAGATAAATAAATTAAAAACATTTTCTTGAATAAAAAAGAAAGTAAAACAATATAAAAACAGTTACATAGAAACTAGTAATTAATGAAAATGAGTCAAATTAACTGTTAAAAGTTAGTACTATTAGTGGACCAGCAGCACGCACAATCATGTGTGCTTACGGACTGTATCCCTTGCAGACTGTATTGATATATATTGATATATAATGTAGGAACCAGAATATTAATAACAGAAAGAAACAACCCTTTTGTGTGAATGAGTTTGAATGAGGGAGGGAGGTTTTTTGGGTTGGTGCACTAATTGTAAGTGTATCTTGTGTTTTTTATGTTGATTTAATAAAAAAAAAAACTAAAAAAAACCCCGATACCAATAATAAAAAAAACGATACCGATTATTTCCGATATTACATTTTAACGCATTTATCTAATCTATATATTAGGTTTGCACGGTATATCGCTATTAGTATAGTACCTCGATACTATTTAGTCATATTCGATACTATACTGCCTCTAAAAAGTACCGGCCCCTGCCCCCCCCCCCCCCCCTTTTTTAACGGGCATGACAGCGTGTCGTCACGTCATGCCATTGACGGTTTTACGAGCAGAGGAGCATGTTTGGCAGCGCACAATCACGGAGTACTTACAAGCAGACACAGTGCGTGGACAGAAAAGGGAGAACGGACGCATTTTGGCTTAAAAACCAACGATAAAGGTGAAGTTATAACACTGAAACGCCCTCAGGAAGATGTGCTTTAAAACATGGCTAGCTAGCTAGCGGTTAACGTCAAGCCGCAGTCTGCAGTGTTGTAGCTACTTCTAAATCACTAATCCTTGCCTCCATGGCGACAAATAAAGTGAGTTTCTCGCAAGTATCATCCCTGCAGGACGAGGAATAGCTAAACATGCTTCACTACACACCGTAGCGGTGGATCGACACCATACATTCACTGTAATGATACCAAGTACAGGAGCGTATCTAGTCGATACTACTATGATTACATTATTTTTTTAGCATCACAAAATCTTTTTCGTTTTTTTTTTAAAATTATACTATGTTTATAAACACAGGACATATGTCCCTGGACACATGAGGACTTTGAATATGACCAATGTATGATCCTGTAACTACTTGGTATCAGTTTAATACCCAAATTTGTGGTATCATCCAAAACTAATGTAAAGCATCCAAACAACAGAAGAATAAATGATTATTACATTTTAACAGAAGTGTAGATAGAACATGTTAAAAGAGAAAGTAAGCAGATATTAACAGTAAATGAACACGTAGATTAATAATCCATTTTCTACCACTTGTCCTTAATAATTTTAATAAAGTAATAGAATGGGAAATGACACAATATGTTACTGCATACATCAGCAGCTAAATTAGGAGCCTTTGTTTGTTTACTTACTAATAAAAGACAAATTGTCTTGTATGTTCACTATTTTATTTAAAGACAAAATTGCAATAAGAAACATATGTTTAATGTACCTTAAGATTTTTTGTTAAAATTAAGTCAATAATGCTACTTTTTGTGGTACCCTTTATTTAGAAAAGTATCAAAAAGTATTGAAAAGTATCGAAATACATTTTTGTACCGGTACTAAAAAATTGGTATCGGGACAACCCTAATATGTATATATATTAAAGAGGTGGGGAGTAACGCGCTTCATTTATTCCGTTATATTTACTTAAGTAACTTTTTGGATAAATTGTACTTGTCAGTAGTTTTAATGCAACAGACTTTTTACTTTCACTTGAGTATTTTTGTGAAGAAGGAACGCTACTTTTACTCCGTTACATTTAGTTTTGTTACGATAACTGCATTTATTTACATAGGGTTCTAGGTTCGATTCCAGCTTTCCTCATCCTAGCTCACCGCCATTGTGTCCTTGGGCAAGACTCTTTACCCACCTGCTCCCAGTGCCACCCACACTGGTTTAAATGTGGCTTAAAAATGTGCTTTGAGTCTTGAGAGAAAAAGTGTTATTAAAAAATTATTCATTTCACTTCACATAATTGTAATCTCTGGATTAAGGCTTGCAAAGACGTGTTTGTTAGTCAGCAAGCCTTCTTCCGGCAGGCACTGTCACATGACTGTGTTTGACCAATCCGACATAAGCACAAGTGACAATTTCACCAATCAAACGCAGCCTGAGGAATAAGCCGGTAGTGGGATCATGCCAAAAAGCAGAAGGTACAGCTATATCATCTGAAATAAATCAGTATATATGGGATCCAATCACCTTGACCTGTTGGCCTTTTCAACATTCAAGCGCTGGCTATGACTCAGCCAGCATGGCAGGGATTTGTAACTCTATTACAAAGCACGCTCTCTGCTCGCAAGTCTTAATTAATGACGTGCTTGTCTTCAGTCATTGAGGATTAGAGTCGACCGTTTGAGCCATGGCTAGTAGGCAAACATGAGCTGTAAAATGGACAAACACTTTTAAAAACACTACAAACTGCGTTCGCCTAAAGGTTTTACATTAAACCTAGGCCAGGGATTTGTCAAACTGTGGTATGTGTACCACTAGTTAAGTTAAAGTACCAATGATTGTCACACACACACTAGGTGTGGCGAAATTATTCTCTGCATTTGACCCATCACCCTTGATCACCCCCTGGGAGGTGAGGGGAGCAGTTGGCAGCAGCGGTGGCCGCGCCCGGGAATCATTTTTGGTGATTTAACCCCCAATTCCAACCCTTAATGCTGAGTGCCAAGCAGGGAGGTAATGGAGCTAATGAACTTATCTTCCTCTTTATGCTCTACTCACACTATATAAAACTCTCTTTGAACCACATCTAAACTACTGTAATGTCATCTGGTGTAACACCTTCCCTACCTACTTCCACAAATTAGAATCTATGCAAAAGAAAATTATACGGGCCCTGTCATGGTCCAAGTTTAATGCCCCCACTCGACATCTATTCCATAATTATCATCTCTTAAGACTGACAGAGTTCAATATTTATCAAAATGCTTGTTTAACCTATCAAGTCATTTACAGGCTGAATTTAAGGCTCTGTAGCTTGGTTCCTATCTACCATCCCCAGCATGCCCACAACACTCGTAACTTAGATTTGATATCAGGGAAACATCGTTTACTGGATTGTACCGCTCGAAGTGTTGTATGCAGGGGACCAAAGATTTGGAACCGGCTTAATGAGAACCTCAAGATGCTGTATCCATTCTCCAACTTCAAAAATAAACTAAAAACTTATCTATTAACCACCTATATTTAATGCCTCATGTAGGGTAGACTACTGTTGGGTTTTGCATGGTTGAATGAATATATGTATGTATGTGTATGCTTGCTTTAGTACTATTATCTTGTGTTAATCATATAGCGTTGTTTTTTGTTTTGTTTTTTGTTGTTGTACTTGCTACCATGTTCCATCATTCCATGTATATTCCATCATTTCATGTATATTCTATCCTCTGGACCCCCTGTCAAAAGCTTCTTCTAGCTTATTTGGGGGACCCTTTCACGTACCAACATCTTTAAATGATGATATTTTACTACTATTGTATTTGTTATATGGTATTGTGAATAAAACTTAACTTAAAAAAAAAAAATAAAAAAAAACTTGTATCTTTAATTATGATCATGATTTCAGGTTATGTTGGGCCAGCAGAGAAGGCCTTGCTGGCCTTTACAGCACACCACTGGTTGATGTGTATTTGGGATCTGCATAAGTCCTGAAAATTTGCGCCCGTCCGCCTTTGTAGTCCGTGCCAACACCGTAGTCAATAAGCTTCTTCTTTTTCTCTATCTTCTTGTTATGGGACATTCATCATCCGCTGTTGCCATTTCTAATATAAAGTAGTGTAAAGTTCTTACTTATATCTGTCAGTAAACTCGCCATGAAAGCGCTAAAACATACCGGTATAGTGAGTTGACATTATTCACCCAAGGAACTTTAGTTAATTAGAGAGTTCCGGTCGGACGGTTTTTCACGGGACACATTTCCGGTGTTGTTATTGCACTAGTGAGTCACGGATGAGGAGACGCTGTTCCATTATTGATTTAAGTAAAGTCTGAATGTCATTAAAACAGTTAGTTCCATCTTTTGACAGTTCTTTCACTCCCGTCCTTGCACGCTACACCGCTACAACAAAGATGACAGACTCCTTGACTACTAATAATCGCTATTGGCCCTGAAATAAGCTTATTGTTGATCTCATTTATACGTCTCCCTCTGACATTGTTGTTGTTTTTCCGCATTCTTTCTCCGCATTTGTCACTCATTATCTCTGCCGCCCTCCGTCCCTCGCACCACCTTTTTGTTCTCTTTAGCAGTGGAAGACGAAGTTAAGTGCCAAATAGCTCAGTGATTGGCTCTCATTTGCTCTGGCCTCCCCAGTGCATTTGGAAACGCTGATTGCAGACAAGCCGTTCTTAGACTGGAAAATAAAGTCCAGCCGTAAACGTTTCAAGGCAAAGTAGTGAGTGTGTTCATGTGTTGTGTGTATTTGTTCAACATATTGCCCATTCATATCATGTGCATAATTTACTTCCTAGCCACCCTAGACAGTTGAAGCACCAAGGTCTGTCGTGATTGGTACCTTTACCTTTGAACCAAGAAATGTATAACAGTACCAATTGTATTTTGTGTGTGTTCATGTGGTAATACATACTGCACATGTTAATGTGTTAAATAATACAATTTCAAACTTTGAAATCTAACATTTAACACTGAGCTGATCACGATGACTGTGCTGTCCAGTTGTTATGTCTTGTTTTCTTGCACTTGAGTCTCTTAAATATAAATATTCAATATTCAATTCCATTGTTTAACCGTCCCCAACTTTCCAGGCAATGTTGACATTAACATTCTAACAGTTACGTTAATTACTGATTTTTTTTCCGGGTTTCGAGGTGTCGCGTGACAGGGAATAGCAAAAAGCTGAGACTCACCTCCCCTAACCTGGTATTCTCTACATCACCTTGAAAAAATGGTTCTTAATGGGCAGCCTGCAGGCCGAGTCCAGAACACCAAAGCACTTACAATTTGTCTTAGCAAATGATCACTCAAATAATGAAACCTTACAGTTTTAAGGAAGACTGGGAAAATAGATTGCAATTGGCTAAAAAGCTTGATGGGTAATGATAGGTGGACCTAGGTTGAAATCCCAGTCAGGGTAATTTGTCGTGGTAATTTCTGGGTTGAAGCAAACTATATTAACCTTGTAGATTGTTATATTAAAAATAGGTTAAGCTTTTTCAGTCTGCCGTGTTTTACCCAGTTTCCCCTGGGGGGGACAATGTTAATATATGTTTGATGAAACGTGATTATTATGCATGAGTGCATGTATGCTTTTGTGCTTGTAAATGTACAATATGTGTATATGTATGTTTGTACAGTGAATGTGCATGTGGATGTATGTACCGTGAGTGTGTATGTATCTACTGCATTTGTGTATGTATGTGCGAGCGTATGTACCTATGTATGTGGGAGCAATGAACCTATGTGTGCATATATGTATGTATGTATGAATGACTGTACGTATGTGTGTATATATGTATGAATCATTGTGTGTGTGTATGTGTGTTTGTATGTACAATATATTTGTTTCCCAGTATGTGTGGGAACCAATGTGCGGCCCTAGCCTCCCAGAGAGCTCAACCCAAAACAGCAGGTGCGGTGCCCAGGGAACAAAGGACCACTGGCCCCACGCGGTCACTTTCACTTGTTTTAATGCTACGCTCAAGCTGCTTGACTATCGTGTGAATTAAGTCGCAAAGAAGAAAAACGGATAAAATGTCATATGCAACCCAGCTATAGTTAATTTAAGATCATGTATATTGTAAAGGCTCGTATCAGGCAATTTGTGTGGATTTCTGTGTGAAAGTTTTTCATAAAATATTCTGAAGCCAAATCCACATGATTTTTTTTGCAAACATTTTCCTTTCGTAATTTAAGTGTACTTATGCTTCTCAAGCAGAACACTAAAAAAGTAGGAATTTTAGCCATGACAACAAGTGATGCTGGAGTCTTTCTTTCGGAATAAGTGTTAAGCAAATAAAAAAAACGAAGCAATAGGAAACGTGCAGAGTTTTTTTTAGTTACAACCGTGATAAAACTCCCAATGATTAGTGTTACTATTTTACATAAAACATACTGAAACACTGTGATTGACAACTGAGCTCTGATAAACTCAGACTGAATGCTAACATGAAAAGAAGAGACATTAACGTCTTTCCCCTTTGTAAAAAGACATACCTTAAATCAAATGTATATAAACACATTACTGTATGTCAACTAAGTTCCTCAATCGAACACATTGAACCTATAACCTGTGCTCTCTTAGAAAGAGTGATCAATACTATACGAGTCACAGGTGTGTTTACGATGTGTTCAAGGACCGCTATACAAAGTAGGAAGCCACAACGCTCCCAAAAATAATAAATAATGACAATAGATTGGATTTGTTACGCACTTTTCATTTTAAAAAACCCTAAAGTGGTACAGTACAAACCCATATTAAAACAAAGCTTAGCCATTAAAACAGTTAAAATACTATGACTAAAACACATCAGTGAAGCCTAAGAAACACAAAACAATATAGTGGGTTTTCTAACAATTTGTGCATTTATTTTAGTTATTTAAAGAAAATACTTTAGTGAAATGATCTCAGTGTGTGTGTAAGTACTTCTTGAGTACATCCACCAATGCCGCGATAATAATGACAACCGTGATCATTTTGATCGCAATAACCGTGAAATGTTTTATATCCTTTCATACAAAGTTTAAGTTATTTGATTAGTGCTAAAACTATATATTGGTGGGTATGATGTGGTCTTAGTGTGATATACTAACAGATGACAGTGGTGCGGACGGAAATTTCAAGTTATCAAAAACTCAGAATTTGCACTATATTTTTAAAAAAAATGTTGCGTGTATTCCCTTGTAGGTGTTTTGGTTTTTGATCTTAGTTCCTGATATTTTAGACGCCCTGAACACGAGGAACCGCCAGGTAATCTGCACCACCCTGAAGGTCCTGCAGCATCTGGTGATGTCCAGCAACACAGTCGGAGAAACCTTGGTGCCCTACTACCGACAGATCCTGCCCATCCTCAACATCTTCAAGAACATGAACAGTGAGTTCCCGACCTGTCCAGTAAATAAGTGCTCTGGTTTCTGTGGCGATGTGTGCTTTTTTTGTAGTTTCTTTTGTAGTAAGGTGTACGTTTAGGGTTGCTTTTATGTCGGTGAATTGCCAAGAATAGAACTTTGAAAATAGTTGTACAGAACTATGCGCACGTTATGTGTTGCCTTTGGTTGAATTGCCTCTTTTTTGCCTGCCATTCAATGTATTGGCCTTTCAGTCCAACTTGTTGTAATTGTTCTTGCTGGTTGATATGAGGTCGGCAGGTCTCTGTTCTGGTATTGTAAAACTCTGCCATTGTGAATCAATCATTTAAACGTAGGCTTTAACAGGCGAAAACACAAGGCCTCTTAGTCTCTTAATCAATATCCAATTTGAATCTCTTGTCTCGTTAATTCACGTACATAATCTGTTACTATTTGTTGAGGCCTTCAGAAAAAAAGGGAGCAAAGATAGCATTGAAAGACAAAGGACAGCTGAAGAAAAGCCTGTCTTATTAGCACAAGGCCTTATGCAAATCCTCTTGCTAAATTAGCTGTCAAATCAATCCCCTAACCATTCTGAAGCGCGAGTGGCTCCGCCACGGCGCAGGCTCAGCAGTTGCCAAGTGAACCCCACCAGGAATAGTTGAGCTCGGCCCCGGTAGTTACAGTGACCGCCTTCTCCTCCAGCCTCCTGCTTCGCCTGTGCATCAATTAAACCTGGGCCAGCCTCTCACCTGGCAGGCATCCTGGATATCGACTGCTCTCTGGGCCTAGAGAGTAGGCCGTTCGGTTGGCAGAACACAGAACTTAATCTGCTGAAAAAGGTCAAAGTGGTTAGGAGAGTTTGTGATGCTTAAAAGTTACCAAGCCTTGCTGATCCTATTGATGGATTAATTCAGGGTTGAAGGGTGAATGATTGAAAGGTTGGTCTCTCAAAAGATAGATGGATTGGACGGTTAAAGGGTGGATGAATGAAAATTAGTCAGTTCAATGGGTGGATGATTTGAAGGCGGATGGACGAAAAGTTGTTCGGTTTGATCACTACATTTGAGAATTAAACATTGGATAGGGTTTGGTCAGTTTGATCAATGAATGAATACATTTAGTGTTGAAAGGAGAATAGCTAAAGTTGGCAAAAGGATGGATAATTTCAATGGGTGAATGATTGTGGTCCCTCGGAAGATAGACTAATTGAACAATCAAAGCCCGGATGAATTAAATATTGGTCAGTTCGATGGATGGACGATATGAGGGTTAAATGTCGGATACTGGTCAGTTTGATTGATAGATGAATGCATTTAGGGCTGAAGGGAGAATTCTAAAGTTGGTGGATGGATTGGATGGTCAAAAGGTGGATGAATACAATTTTTGTTAGTTCAATGGACGGATGGATGATTAGAGGGCAGACGGATCAAAGGCTGGTCGGTTTGCTGAATGCATTTGAACGTTATTGGTGATTTTGATTGATGGATGAATGAATACATTTGGGGTTGAAGGGAGAATAGCGGAAGGTGGTGGATGGATGATGAGGTCAAGGGTAGACGGTTAAAAGTTTGCTTAGTTCAATGGATGAATGGCTGATTGGAGGGCAGATGGATAAAAGTTTGGTTGATTTGATTAAATCATTTGAGGGTTGAATGTTGGATATTGGACAGTTTGATCAATAAATGAATAGAATTTAGGGTTGAAGTGAGAATAGGTAACATTTGGTCAGTAAGATCAATGATGGATAAATGAAAGGTTTTTCAGTTTAGTGGAGGGATGAATCAACTCGAGGCCGGAGCATTGGGAAGTTTGTTTGTTGGTTTGTTGGCTCAATGAATGGGTGGATGCATACATTATACTATTGCAGGGTGAATCAATGCTTTAAATAAAAATGTTTGTCAATTTTCCCATACATGCAAGACATACGGAATAATCTAATTAATTTGTTTAATGGATGGATTTTGAGGGTTTAGGAATGGGTGAATGAAAAGGGAAGGGATGCAAAGTGTTGAAGGTGTTTAAGGTGAGATGAATGAAAGGTTGGCAGTTTTGATAATTGAATGAATGAATTTCAGGGCTGAAATAAGTTTAAATGTAAAGTTGATTTGAATGAATGCTAGGTTCGGTCTTCTGCTTTTTTTTACATGCAAATTAAATCATCCGTGGAAGTCCATCTATAATCTAATATCACTTATAAATCCCCCGGCTTCATCCCACGCTCAGTCGACTGTCTCCATAAAACAAGTGTTGCCATTGTTTCGCACTGGTGGACTTAACTAATCCCTTTGCGTCGCCCACACCCTCGGACTCCCAGAACTTGCGTGGCATTCCTCTTATCTGGGGAGCCACAACAGGTCCACTGTCCAGTGTTTGTCATGAATGCATCTGTTGTGTTCCCGTCTGCAGCTGTTGGCTTCAATGTCACAGGAATGGCTAAGGCGTTGTGTGTGCGTGTGTGTGTGTGTGTGTGTGTGTGTGTGTGTGTGTGTGTGTGTGTGTGTGTGTGTGGCCCTTTTGCAGCGTACAATGCCCACCATCTACCCGCCTGGATTCCTTCATACAAGCACACACCAGGACGTACAATCGCACTCTGTCCCTTTTTACGGCGTCCTGCCCTGACCCTTTTCCCATTTCTCCTCAGTTGTTGAGGCTATGAATCAATACGCTGACAGCCACTGCTGTAGGGTCAGAGCTGCAGTCCGATATCACCAGCGTCGCATCGTGGGACAGCTCCCCCTAGGCCACGTTTACACACTCCGACTGTGTCGCTCTCGCTGGAAGACAAGGTTGCGACCCCTTAAATTGGCCTGTGTACGAGCCTTATCGCAGCTATTTTTCCACTGTCAGAGCTGGACCTTAAGCCTTCTCCAAAAACAGACTCTCAAGTGTCCTCCGATAAGCAAAACAGACCCCACTGACTCAGTCTCTGGGTCCTGGCCTCCAAAGAAGGAACAGACCTAAAAAATTTGAAAAAAAGCCACTGACACACTCATGCATCAGTTTGAGGAGTACAATAATGAGCAATCACGCTGTCGGCGTGTCCTCCATGAACCCCGTTGTCTCCTGCATCAGCTCTCGCAGACTTTTTCTGGTTTGTCAACTGTGTGCTTATGCGTCGACGGCGGCGCAGGAATTCCTCCGGTGTGATTTGCATGCTTCTCTTGTTTGCTTGCTGTGATGAATCTCTGCCTTAATGAAATGCAACAACGTTTCTTATGAAGGAGAGATGTGCTCGCTCAGCCAGAAAATTCTAACCACGAGCTCAGAGGAGGAAGGTACTCATCTGCCTCACGTCACGCCGGGGGAAGGGGGACGGGGGTAAAGCAGAGGTACGCAAAACAGCACATCTGAGATAACGATAAAGGCGACCTCTGCTGATACTGACCTATTTAAGGAGGTCGGGGAATTGGGAGGGCAAGTGTGACTAAATCGATTTGAAGTAAAATAGGTTGTTGGTGCAGACTGTGTTTTTAAGAATGTAATCATAACTTCAGCCTAGGGGTGTCAAAAAGTGCGGCCAGCAGCTCGAGATTTGTTGTTGTCGATATAAAATAAAACAAAAAGCAACAGTAAAAATTAGGGCTATCAAATTTAAAAAGTTAACTCACTGATTAATCACTAGGGATGTACTTACTTACTTAATCCTCTTCGTCCCTGACGGGACATAAGGCTTCGACAATCTGCCTCCATCTGGACCTGTCTTGAGCAACATGCTGTGCCTCGCCCCAGGTTAGGTTCATCTCCTTCAGCTCAGCTGTCACCGTACGCCGCCACGTGTTCTTGGGCCTTGCTTCCTTTTCCCAGGTGGAGTCCAACGTAGTGCGATCTTGCGGATGCGGTCTTGGTCCATCCTCAGAACATGCCCAAGCCATTGGAATCGGCGGCATTTGATCTCTCGCACCACACTGTTGCACTTGGTCTTCTTGTATAGATGTGCATTGGATATTTTCTCGGGCCAGAAGATTCGACAGAGTTTCCTAAGGCATCCGTTGTGGAAGACTTCGACTTTTTTCATGTCGTAGGATGTTACTCGCCAGCACTTTGAGCCGTACAACAATACAGATTTTACATTACCGTTGTAAAGTCGGACTTTTGTTCTTAAGCTATATTGCTTGGACTTCCAGATGGTGTGTAGCCTAGCAAAAGCACCCTGTGACTTTCCGAGTCTTGCTCTAATGTCTTTTTTTTACTAGGGATGTAACGGTATCAAAATCTCACGTTTCGATATTATTGCAGTATTAAGGCCACGGTACAATATTATTATGGTATATGTCCCAAAATAAAAAAAAATAAAAAAGACTTGTTAAAAATGTTATAGTGTGTAAAATGAAGTGGCAGGAATGTTTAGGATAAACACACTTATTGTAGTTGAACACAAACATAATGCTCCAATGTTCTAATTATATTTATTAGTACAAACATGTATTTTAAGTGCAAAGAATAGTTCGGGGATTTGGAGGTTTCCCTCCCGTGGGTCCTCCAGACCAGTGTTTTTTAACCTTTTTTGAGCCAAGGCACATTTTCTGCGTTGAAAAAATGCGGAGGCACACCACCAGCAGAAATCATTAAAAAACAGAACTCAGTTGACGGTAAAAAGTCGTTGGATATGACTTTAAAGCATAACCAAGCATGCATCACTATAGCTCTTGTCTCAAAGTAGGTGTACTGTCACCACCTGTCACATCACACCCTGACTTATTTGGACTTTTTTGCTGTTTTCCTGTGTAGTGTTTTACTTCTTGTCTTGCGCTCCTATTTTGGTGGCTTTTTCTCTTTTTTTGGTATTTTCCTGTAGCAGTTTCATGTCTTCGTTTGAGTGATATTTCCCGCATCTACTTTGTTTTAGCAATCAAGAATATTTCAGTTGTCTTTATCCTTCTTTGTGGGGACATTGTTGATTGTCATGTCATGTTCGGATGTACTTTGCGGACACCGTCTTTTCTCCACAGTAAGTCTTTGCTGTCGTCCAGCATTCTGTTTTTGTTTACTTTGTAGCCAGTTCAGTTGTAGTTTCGTTCCCTAAGCTTCAATGCCTTTTCTTAGGGGCACTCATCTTTTGTTTATTTTTGGTTAAAGCATTAGATACCTTTTTACCTGCACACTGCCTCCCACTGTTTCCGACATCTACAAAGCAATTAGCTACCGGCTGCCACCTACTGATATGGAAGAGTATTACACGGTTACTCTGCCAAGCTCTAGACAACACAGACACTCAACAACACATCATTTGCAGACTATAATTACTGGTTTTCAAAAAATATTTTTAACCCAAATAGGTGAAATTAGATCATCTCCCACGGCACACCAGACTGTATCTCACGGCACACTAGGGCCGCGGTACAGTGGTTGAATATCACCGCTCCAGACCACCAAGCATCGACACGTGAGCCCGGGTTTCAGAATGCAACACTGGTTTATTTTCGGGGTTTTCCATTTTTTTGCTTTTCAGCACAAAGTCTTTCTCTATCGCCCTCTCGCTCCAGCTCCAACTCCCACTCTAACAACTCTCTCCTCCCGGCTGCTGCCTTTTAAGAGAGCGACAGGTGAGTAGATAACCAGGCCCAGGTGGGCCATCTACGCACCTGTCGCTGATTTCGAAGCCAGTCCTGGCACACCCCGCTTCGCTGCAGGACCGCAGGCCACGCCCCCCTCCACAGGGGACAGCCATTGTTTTAAGCAAATATTAAAAAAAACTTACAGTTGAGTGTGTTTAAAGTGACATGTAAACATCCAGTGTAAAAAAAATATATAATGTTCAATCAGTGTTTTCATCTTTTACTATAAAAGAAGCAGTGTCCTCCACAGTGGACATGTTTTTTATGTCCGTTGGGAAAATGCTGTTCCTCAGAAAAGTTAACTAACAATTTCACTTTTATTAATGTAAATACCTAACAAACATGTTTGGCTTTGCTGGGTTTAAATATGTTTTCAAGGTGACGGTTTATGAGGTGGCAACCCCCCTCCCCGCGGCATCGAGAGAAACGAGCGGTAAAACATAAATTAATGGATTGCGGATTTATTAAGTAGCTTTTCGGTTTACTCCTATTTCCTGTGGTGAAGAGTTTTTTTGTGATTTCCCTGGATTTCCCTGTCGCCTTGGAAACGCTCGAGCCGAACGTAATGTGATTTGCTTTGCAGAATGCAGACTTTCTTACCTCCACCAGATAGTTTTTGTTTTCACCGGGGTTTGCTTGTGTGTTTGTTGGCAACATGACTCAAACAGTTATGGATGGATTTTTATTAAATATTTCAGGAAATATCCCCCAAAAACAATTCCTCTCATCTCGTACATAGTACGAACACACTTAACTAACCTGCTTATGACGTTCTACACCCCCCTACCTTTACGGCCACCCGCTGCACAGAGGATTCTGGGAGATGTAGTTTATTTCAGACCCAGCCAACGCTAAAGCGCCAGAAAAAAACTACACACCAAGATACCAACAAGGCATTATTGTGAAGACTTTGAGACCGAAATACGGCGGTATGTACAGTACTGTTACACCCCTATTAATCACAGAAAATGATTGCATTAATTATAACATAAAGTATTTAGAGAAATCATGCAGTTGAATTTCACTTCCAAATACACCCTAACTGGACTTGATAATATCAAACTGCTAGCAAGTTTTGAGCAAATACATGGCATTAATTTACAAAAAGTCCATTCAAGTAACACAAATGTTTCAGTATGACATTCTGACAACAAAATATCAATTGTGGGTTTTCTTTAAAGTGAATTTAAATGATACAAGCAAGTGATAACATGCAATTAATCATAATTTATCCAAATTCCAAATTCAATTATTCTGATTTAAAATAATCATCACTTGACATCACAAATTATTATTTATTTTTTTCATTATTGTTTTAACAGCGATTTGTGATAAAAAATAAAAATCCCTTATTTTTACCCATTTTCCTGGGAGATTTCTCATATTTTGGTATGGCTCAGACTCCTCAGTCATGGTGTGGGTATAGTTCGGTTGGTAGAGTGGCCGTGCCAGCAACTTGAGGGATCCAGGTTCGATTCCCGCTTTCACCATCCTAGTCACTGCCGTTGTGTCTTTGGGCAAGACACTTTACTCACCTGCTTCCAGTGCCACCCACACTGGTTTAAATGTAACTTAGATATTGGGTTTCACTATGTAAAGCGCTTTGAGTCACTAGAGAAAAGCGCTATATAAATATACTTCACTTCATACGAGAATTGTTGCTCTGTACACTGGTCGTTTGTACTCGGGAGACTTCTAAAGGGCCGCTTCTCCATCTGAGACTATCAGCAGCTTCTCCATATTTTCATGGATACATGTCACTCAAAAGCTGTTTCCTGGGCTGAAAGCTGTTTATTTTATTTTTGTATTTTTTATTTATTTATTTTTACATCGGAGCAGGGAAAAATAGGACAATATTTCATCAAAACAAAGGCACATTGACTAAGACGATAATACAATTAACTGACAATTTAGTTAAGTATAAAAAAGAGCCTAAAAGGTTGACAGAAACAAAATCCAATCATTTGTAATTTTGTCTTGTCGACCGTGTACGTTGAAAGAGGGGCGGGGGTTAGTTATAAAGGACAGCCAATCAAATGCTTCTGCTCTTTAGATGTTTGGGAGCGTGGCCATGCCAGCAACCTGAGCGTTCCTGGTTCGATCCCCAGCTTCTACCAACCGAGTCACATCCGTTGTGTCCTTGAGTAAAACACTTCACCCTTGCTCCTGATGGGTCGTGGTTAGCGCCTTGCATGGCAGCTCCCGCCATCAGTGTGTGAATGTGTGTGAATGGGTGAATAATTTTCAAAGCGCTTTTACTACCTTGACGGTAGAAAAGCGCTATACAAGTATAACCCATTTACCATGAGGAAGTTGGTGGTCCCCGTAAAAAAACAAAAACTAAACTTGTGGCTTTAACATTTCCCACATCGGATTATGTGTACAACTGGGATAAAGTGAAGAGGACACATTTGATTTGTACTCCTATGATGCCATCATCAGGCGAGCCATTGATTGTGACATCACAACTGTAATTTAAATCTATTATTCCCGACGCTTCATGAGCTCGCTAAACCTTCACTGCTGGGACTTGGTCTGTCCACAACTAATTACTACATGTAAAATCAGACAAACACTTATATTTGTGGTTATTGTAACGAGATATATATATATATATATATATATATATATATATATATATATATATATATATATATATACAGGTAAAAGCCAGTAAATTAGAATATTTTGAAAAACTTGATTTATTTCAGTAATTGCATTCAAAAGGTGTAACTTGTACATTATATTTATTCATTGCACACAGACTGATGCATTCAAATGTTTATTTCATTTAATTTTGATGATTTGAAGTGGCAACAAATGAAAATCCAAAATTCCGTGTGTCACAAAATTAGAATATTACTTAAGGCTAATACAAAAAAGGGATTTTTAGAAATGTTGGCCAACTGAAAAGTATGAAAATGAAAAATATGAGCATGTACAATACTCAATACTTGGTTGGAGCTCCTTTTGCCTCAATTACTGCGTTAATGCGGCGTGGCATAGAGTCGATGAGTTTCTGGCACTGCTCAGGTGTTATGAGAGCCCGGGTTGCTCTGATAGTGGCATTCAACTCTTCTGCGTTTTTGGGTCTGGCATTCTGCATCTTCCTTTTCACAATACCCCACAGATTTTCTATGGGGCTAAGGTCAGGGGAGTTGGCGGGCCAATTTAGAACAGAAATACCATGGTCTGTAAACCAGGCACGGGTAGATTTTGCGCTGTGTGCAGGCGCCAAGTCCTGTTGGAACTTGAAATCTCCATCTCCATAGAGCAGGTCAGCAGCAGGAAGCATGAAGTGCTCTAAAACTTGCTGGTAGACGGCTGCGTTGACCCTGGATCTCAGGAAACAGAGTGGACCGACACCAGCAGATGACATGGCACCCCAAACCATCACCCAACCATGCAAATTTTGCATTTCCTTTGGAAATCGAGGTCCCAGAGTCTGGAGGAAGACAGGAGAGGCACAGGATCCACGTTGCCTGAAGTCTAGTGTAAAGTTTCCACCATCAGTGATGGTTTGGGGTGCCATGTCATCTGCTGGTGTCGGTCCACTCTGTTTCCTGAGATCCAGGGTCAACGCAGCCGTCTACCAGCAAGTTTTAGAGCACTTCATGCTTCCTGCTGCTGACCTGCTCTATGGAGATGGATATTTCAAGTTCCAACAGGACTTGGCGCCTGCACACAGTGCAAAATCTACCCGTGCCTGGTTTACGGACCATGGTATTTCTGTTCTAAATTGGCCCGCCAACTCCCCTGACCTTAGCTCCATAGAAAATCTGTGGGGTATTGTGAAAAGGAAGATGCAGAATGCCAGACCCAAAAACGCAGAAGAGTTGAAGGCCACTATCAGAGCAACCTGGGCTCTCATAACACCTGAGCAGTGCCAGAAACTCATCGACTCCATGCCACGCCGCATTAACGCAGTAATTGAGGCAAAAGGAGCTCCAACCAAGTATTGAGTATTGTACATGCTCATATTTTTCATTTTCATACTTTTCAGTTGGCCAACATTTCTAAAAATCCCTTTTTTTTATTAGCCTTAAGTAATATTCTAATTTTGTGACACACGGAATTTTGGATTTTCATTTGTTGCCACTTCAAATCATCAAAATTAAATGAAATAAACATTTGAATGCATCAGTCTGTGTGCAATGAATAAATATAATGTACAAGTTACACCTTTTGAATGCAATTACTGAAATAAATCACGTTTTTCAAAATATTCTAATTTACTGGCTTTTACCTGTATATATTCACCCTTATAAATGATAAATGGGTTATACTTGTATAGCGCTTTTCTACCTTCAAGGTACTCAAAGCGCTTTGACAGTATTTCCACATTCACCCATTCACACACACATTCACACACTGATGGCGGGAGCTGCCATGCAAGGCGCTAACCAGCAGCCATCAGGAGCAAGGGGTGAAGTGTCTTGCCCAAGGACACAACGGACATGACTAGGATGGTAGAAGGTGGGGATTGAACCCCAGTAACCAGCAACACTCCGATTGCTGGCACGGCCACTCTACCAATTTCGCCACGCCGTCACCCTCACCGTATCTTGTGTTTCTTATGTTGATTTAATTTTAAAAAATAAAAAATGAAATAAAAACGATACCGATAATAAAAAAAAAAAAATGATACCGATAATTTCCGATATTACATTTTAAAGCATTTATCGGCATCTTTAGTTTTAGCACATCAACGGTCCTTTACAATCTCATTAATACCTTTAGAAATGGCCAACTCTTTCATTTTTTAGACACGAGAAAGGCTAAAATAATTTCAAAAACATTGTTACAATAACCAAGAATGTAAGTGTGTTCTGCATGTAGTAATCAGTTGTGGACAGACGAAGTCCCAGCAGTGCAGCTTTAGCAATCTTGGAAGGAATCCAATTTTTGGCAGGGGACCCCTGAAACAATTTAATGCAACACATTAAATGTTTTTCTGCACACTGTAACTGTGCATCCAAAGCGCAGGTAAAGGCAAATTGCCGCAAAAAGGACAAATTCTGCAGGCGCAGAAAAAAGAAAGGAATAAAGCGGAAGAAAAAAATGCCAACATTGTTGTGTATGTTTAACACACAGGGTATGTTAGTTTAACACACAAGGAATTTAACCCTCGGACTGTGCTCTCTTTGTAGAATGTAAACATTAAATAATAACATTTAGCTAAAAATAATAAAAACAGGTAACAAGATGAGACTTTTACTGTAAATACAAAGCTTTATCACTTGGAACATTCAACCTCGGGCTACTCTTGTAGCTGAATGTTTTACATTTTGTTGTGTTATGTTATGTTAAGTTATTTTCATTTATTATGCGCCTCCCAACCAACTGTTACATCAGCCCGGGGCGCAGCCCGAGTGGAGAAACAAAAACAAAAAAAACAGAAACAGAGACTGAGACACACAAAGGAATCTAAACTAAACATTTAAGACTCACAATGAACACATAAATCAAAAGTGATCTGTGGTAAAGAGGTGAGTTTTAAGCTGTGCTCTAAAAGAGTACAGAGTGGTGGCGGACTTAATATTCAGAGGGTGCTTATTCCATAGCCTAGGTGCCATCACTGAGAAAGCACGGTCTCCCTTTGTCACTAGGTTTGACCGTGGGACCTTCAGTGTTTTCTGGTTGTTCGATCTAAGGCAATGACCAAGCCTGGAGCTGGTGGGTTGGTCCAGGAGATCTTTAATGTAAGCTGGGGCGAGACCATTGACCGCTTTGATGACATGCGTGACGATTTTGAAATTAGGAACCATGTGTAGCACCCTGGACATCATTCATTCATTGGTATTATTTGTGTTATTATCGCATTGGTATTATTTATGTTATTATTGCATTGGTATCATTTATGTTCTTAACTGGGCCACCCCCATGTGTTTATAAATGACATATTGTATGTAAAGACATGCCAGGCTAACAGTAGGTTAATGTAAACAACACTGCCAGAGCCCCAATGACTTTATAGTAGGTGTGTGACTGATCAACAATCAATATCCATCCATCCATCTTCTTCGGCTTATCCGAGGTTGGGTCGCGGGGGCAGCAGCCTAAGCAGGGAAGCAGGACTTCCCTCTCCCCAGCCACTTCATCCAGCTCTTCCTGTGGGACCCCGAGGCGTTCCCAGGCCAGCCGGGAGACATAGTCTTCCCAACGTGTCCTGGGTCTTCCCCGCGGCCTTCTACCGGTCGGACGTGCCCTAAACACCTCCCTAGGGAGGCGTTCGGGTGGCATCCTGACCAGATGCCCGAACCACCTCATCTGGCTCCTCTCGATGTGGAGGAGCAGCGGCTTTACTTTGAGCTTCCCCCGGATGGCAGAGCTTCTCACCCTATCTCTAAGGGAGAGCCCCGCCACCCGGCGGAGGAAACTCATTTCGGCCGCTTGTACCCGTGATCTTGTCCTTTCGGTCATAACCCAAAGCTCATGACCATAGGTGAGGATGGGAACGTAGATCGAACGGTAAATTGAGAGCTTTGCCTTCCGGCTCAGCTCCTTCTTCACCACAACGGATCGATACACTGTCCGCATTACTGAAGACGCCGCACCGATCCGCCTGTCGATCTCACGATCCACTCTTCCCTCACTCGTGAACAAGACTCCGAGGTACTTGAACTCCTCCACTTGGGGCAAGATCTCCTCCCCAACCCGGAGATGGCACTCCACCCTTTTCCGGGCGAGAACCATGGACTCGGACTTGGAGGTGCTGATTCTCATCCCAGTCGCTTCACACTCGGCTGCGAACCGAACCAGTGAGAGCTGAAAATCCTGGCCAGATGAAGCCATCAGGACCGCATCATCTGCAAAAAGCAGAGACCTAATCCTGCAGCCACCAAACCAGATCCCCTCAACGCCTTGACTGCGCCTAGAAATTCTGTCCATAAAAGTTATGAACAGAATCGGTGACAAAGGGCAGCCTTGGCGGAGTCCAACTCTCACTGGAAACGTGTCCGACTTACTGCCGGAAATGCGGACCAAGCTCTGGCACTGATCATACAGGGAGCGGACTGCCACAATCAGACAGTCCGATACCCCATACTCTCTGAGCACTCCCCACAGGACCTCCCAAGGGACACGGTCAAATGCCTTCTCCAAGTCCACAAAGCACATGTAGACTGGTTGGGCAAACTCCCATGCACCCTCAAGGGCCCTGCCGAGAGTATAGAGCTGGTCCACAGTTCCACGACCAGGACGAAAACCACACTGTTCCTCCTGAATCCGAGGTTAGACTATCCGTCGTAGCCTCCTCTCCAGTACACCTGAATAGACCTTACCGGGAAGGCTGAGGAGTGTGATCCCACGATAGTTAGAACACACCCTCCGGTTCCCCTTCTTAAAGAGAGGAACCACCACCCCGGTCTGCCAATCCAGAGGTACCGCCCCCGGTACCTCTGGAATCAATATTATTGGCAGAAATAGATGGCCCCAAAATCTATTTTTGCTGAGGGCCCCAAGGAGGCTTGTCCCGGCTCTGCTTCCCGTGGTTGGAAAAACAAAGTTATGTCAATATCTAGCTATAAGCTAATGCTAGCGAGGAAGACCGGATGTATTGGGGCAAATCTTACGGGGTTCATTTGACAATGACTACGCCATATAGCGGTCGGAAGGCTCGTGACTCAAATTTATGCTCACAACTACAAAACCCAAAACCAGTGAAGTTGGCACGTTGTGTAATTAGTAAATACAAACAGAATACAATGATTGGCAAATCCTTTTCAAATTATATTCAATTGAATAGACTGCAAAGACAAGATACTTAACGTTTAAACTGAGAAACTTCATTTGTTTTTGCAAATAATCATTAACTTAGAATTTAATGGCAGCAACACATTGCAAAAAAGTTGGCACAGGGGCATTTTTACCACTGTGTTACATGGCCTTTCCTTTTAACAACACTCAGGAAACGTTTAGGAGCTGAGGAGACACATTTTTTGAACGTTTCAGGTAGAATTATTTCACATTCTTGATTGATGTACAGCTTAAGTTGTTAAACGGGGTCTCCGTTGTGGTATTTTAGGCTTCATATTGCGCCACACATTTTCAATGGGAGACAGGTCTGGACTACAGGCAGGCCAGTCTAGTACCCACACTCTTTTACTATGAAGCCACGCTGTTGTAACACGTGGCTTGGCATTGCCTTGCTGAAATAAGCAGGGGCGTCCATGACAGTGACGTGCGGTGAGGTTGATGGCTGGTGAGGCACTGACTTCATCACAGTCAGATTTACAAACATATGAACCCTAAAGAATATCTTATTCACCATTTGATTGGCAGCAGTTAACGGGTTATGTTTAAAAGCTCATACCAGCATTCTTTACACATACAAACTGTAGCACACAAAAAAGCACATTTGATGAAAAAAAAACATTATTATGGTCTTACCTTTCTTGCTGGACATCCACACAGCCAGCCTTTGCGTGTGTACCACGCTGTTTGAAAAGAACGGGTCTTCTGTCCCGAAGTCTGAAGCAAACCTTTTAGCTCCGGCGTTGGTCTACCTTTGATTATTACCTCCTGCTTCGATTTAAAATCCAGTTTAGAAAACTGTTTTATTTTACATATGTAATCCTCCATGTTTTTAATAAAAGTTCAGGTGACAGGAAATAATAAACGACCGCTGCACTTGACTTGCTAACTGTTGCTTGTTCTCACTTCTTCTGCGGCCGAGGGAATGATCTCTGAGATCACTACCGCCCTCTACCACCAGGAGGCCGGATTACTGCGAGCTTCAGCCAGTAAGTCTTTTGCAGCCATTTTATGAATGCTCAGCACAAAAAATACGTTACACACATACAGTTGTTGACAAAATACACTGTACATTATATACATCAGCTAACTAAACTATGGAAATGTATAATATAATTCATATAGCAATATGATCTCACTGCACAGCAGGCCAGCAGTTAGCCGAGTCCGCAATCCATGGTGAGGCACAACTGAGTGACGTGCCTCAACTGGCTGCTGATCACAGCACCGTCTCTTCTCAGTATTTGAATGTGAAAATTCAGCGATTTTGAATAAAAAATAATCTAAAACTGGTGAAGTTAAATGGAAAATAACTTTAGTATAATCACTGGATACATATAACAATTTAATTTTTTTTTTTTTTTTTAATTTTTTTTTCTTTCCATGATGGCAGGTGAGGCCCCGCCTCACCTGCCTCTACTGACTGCACGTCACTGGTCCATGATAACGTTGCTTGGATGGCAACATATGTTGCTCCAAAACCTGTATGTACCTTTCAGCATTAATGGCGCCTTCACAGATGTGTAAGTTTCTCATGCCTCGGGCACTAATACACCCCCATACCATTACAGATACTGGCTTTTGAACTTTGCGCCTATAACAATCCGGATGGTTCTTTTCCTCTTTGGTCCGGAGGACACGACGTCCACAGTTTCAAAAAACAATTTGAAATGTGGACTCGTCAGACCACAGAACACTTTTCCACTTTGCATTAGTCCATCTTAGATGAGCTCAGGCCCAACAAAGTCGGCTGTATTTCTGGGTGTTGTTGATAAATGCCTTTCGCTTTGCATTGGAGAGTTTTAACTTGCACTTACAGATGTAGCGACCAACTGTAGTTACTGACAGTGGTTTTCTGAAGTGTTCCTGAGCCCATGTGGTGATATCCTTTACACACCGATGTCGCTTTTTGATGCCGTACCGCCTGAGGGATCGAAGGTCCGTAATATCATTGCCTACGTGCAGTGATTTCTCCAGATTCTCTGAACCTTTTTGATGATATTACAAACCGTAGATGGTGAAATCCCTAAATTCCTTGCAAATGCTCGTTGAGAAAAGTTGTTCTTAAACTGTTCGACAATTTGCTAACACATTTGTTCACAAAGTGGTGACCCTCGCCCCATCCTTGTTTGTGAATGACTGAGCATTTCCTGGAAGCTGCTTTTATACCCAATAATGGCACCCACCTGTCCGCAATTAGCCTGTTCACTTGTGGGATGTTCCAAATAAGTGTTTGATGAGCATTCCTCAACTTTCTCAGTCTTTTTTGCCACTTGTGCCAGCTTTTTTGAAACATGTTGCAGGCATCACATTCCAAATGAGCTAATAATTGCAAAAAAATAACAACGTTTTCCAATTCGAACGTTAAGTATCTTGTCATTGCAGTCTAATCAATTGAATATAGGTTGAACAAGTTTTGCAAATCATTGTATTCTGTTTTTATTCGACTTCACTGGTTTTGGGTTTTGTAAATGCGGAGAGACAGCTCTCTCAAAATACTTGTAAGTTGAGGTCCTATTTTTCTTTAATATGAACTGATATTTAGTCCTTCTGGTGACAGCCTAAGCACTTTGATATGAGCGGAAAAGACTACAAAATCTGTTTCGTAAAATTATTTTTGGTAGGAATAGGGCAGGGTTCAAGTATTTGTGTTGTTATTTATTAAAAGAAACACTCACTGACAACATAAGTGTCTTCTCTTTATCGTACGTGCTCAACAAAGGTTGTAGTTGGCTTTGGGGCCTTTTTTGGACATGCTATATTTATTCAGCCTATATGGTGGCATTGTTGTCTCGTCCCTGTTGGTTTTTCTGCGCTTATCTGGAAAGTGGAGGTCCTTAAACTCCTATTCATCACTGACACGGTCTCGCAGCCTCTCACACACACACACGCACACACACGTGCACAAACATTGGGTGATCTGTTTCAGTTGGCCTCTTTTATCTTCCCGCTGTAGGAACGTGGTCAGCTGTGATAAGCTACTTGTGTATAGCGGACACAAAACGCAAAGCTTATGATCGTGCCGTGGATGGTGACAGATGCGGTGGCGGTGTGGGCTACTCTATCTTTTTTTCGCTCCATGCGTCTTCTTTATCTGTGCATCACACACTCGCAGA
Organism: Nerophis lumbriciformis; assembly: GCF_033978685.3. Classification (NCBI taxonomy): domain Eukaryota; kingdom Metazoa; phylum Chordata; class Actinopteri; order Syngnathiformes; family Syngnathidae; genus Nerophis; species Nerophis lumbriciformis. The sequence continues at coordinate 9,511,810 of NC_084555.2, read as the reverse complement.
CCAATGCTGGACATCTTTATGATAAAACAAGAACACTTCTGTTTGCTACAATTGAGCTATGGTGTACTCTGTGCTGTAACTCGGTCAGTAAAGAAAAGTACTACTTGGTAAATGTTGCTACAATTAAACCCATAAAAACACATTGTTTGGACTCAAACCTCGGTTTTATACGCCACACTTTTTGTTTTCACCAAAATTGTGCACCAATTTTAACATACCATCTTGGTTATAATACTGCCGAGGTGTCTATTTGCCTGCATTGAGTACCTAAACCGGATCAGGGCCCGCGGACAAGTTTTATCCGGCCCGCCGGATGAGTTTACTAAGTATAAAAATTAACCTGAAATTTTTGAATGAAAGAAACCCATCCATCCATCCATTTTCTACTGCTTGTCCCTTTTTTGGGGTGGCCGGGGTGCAAAACAGCTGTTCTAAATGTGTCCAATGGATGTCGCAATAGCAATTCTTTGTATCTTTGTAGAGCAGTGTTTTTCAACCTTTTTTGAGCCAAGGCACATTTTTTGCGTTGAAGAAATGCGGAGGCACACCACCAGCAGAAATCATTAAAAAACGAAACTCAGTTGACAGTAAAAAGTCATTGGATATGACTTTAAAGCATAACCAAGCATGCATGACTATAGCTCTTGTCTCAAAGTAGATGTACTGTCACCACCTGTCACATCACACCTTGACTTATTTGGAGTTTATTGCTGTTTTCCTGTGTGTAGTGTTTTAGTTCTTGTCTTGCACTCCTATTTTGGTGGCTTTTTCTCTTTTTTTGGTATTTTCCTGTAGCAGTTTCATGTCTTCCTTTCAGCGATATGTCCCGCATCTACTTTGTTTTAGCAATCAAGAATATTTCAGTTGTTTTTATCCTTCTTTGTGAGGACATTATTGTCATGTCATGTTCGGATGTACATTGCGGACGTCGTCTTTGCTCCACAGTAAGTCTTTGCTGTCGTCCAGCATTCTGTTTTTGTTTACTTTGCAGCCAGTTCAGTTTTTTTTTCATTCTGCATAGCCTTCCCTAAGCTTGAATGGCTTTTCTTAGGGGCACTCACCTTTTGTTTATTTTTGGTGTAAGCATTAGACACCTTTTTACCTGCACTCTGCCTCCCGCTGTTTCCAACATCTACAAAGCAAATAGCTACCTGCTGCCACCTACTGATATGGAAGAGTATTACATGGTTACTCTGCCGAGCTCTAGACAGCACCGACACTCAACAACAACAGACTATAATTACTGGTTTGCAAAATATATTTGTAACCAAAATAGGTGAAATTAGATCATCTCCCACGGCACACCAGACTCTATCTCACGGCGCACTAGTGTGCCACGGCACAGTGGTTGTAAAACACTGTTGTAGATGATGCTACATATGTACAAAATAAACCACATGATGTTAGTACATCAGTCGAGTAAAATGATCAAACTACATAAAGAACATACTGTAATTTCATTTTGATATCATTTTTTTATCTTGATAGATTGAAAATGAACACCAATGAGTTGACTGATGAACATGAACACATAATTTATTCAGAAAATATAAACAACGACAAATAAAGATAGAATACTCTTAAGCGCAACATGTAAGTGTATAAAAAAAACAGCAACATTATGATTTGTACATTTTCAGAATGTGCTTGTTGTATTTTTAAACAAAGAAAACAATCTGAAGTTGTCTTTATTTTTAAGTTATCGTGCCATGATTTTACCAGTCCGGCCCACTTGGCAGTAGATTTTTCTCCATGTGGCCCCCGAGCTAAAATGAGTTTGACACCCCTGACCTAAACAAAGAAACCCTGGTGTTGGTGGCAAATCTTTTTGAATACGACTGCTAAAATTAGCCGCCATGGGGTCAAATAAAGAAGATAAAGAAGATGAAAAACGCTAATAAATTCAAGTTTAAACACGTGGCAAAGTATGAAGATGACACCAACATGACTCTTCCCTTTAGTCTTCAATAAAGGTAGAAGTGATGTTTAATGTTCATCAATAAAAATAAAAATAAATTGCTAAATGTTAGAATATCAAATTTGATCAAAAGACTGGATGGTTGTGAGAATCACGATCAAACTGAATGGCTGGCTCATTAATATGAACAATGGGATTGGGGGCTTTGCATTATTTTGTAAACCAATAACATTTGCAGCCTGAATGTGGACGGTATGGATGGATACCAAATCCAGTACTTTTTTGTCCTACCGTGCACCGATTCAAGTAAAATACAACGGTGCCATGTTGCACACCTAGTTTGGGTGTGACGTCACGCCAGGTTGCTGACTCAGCCGGCTTGTCGCACTTCTACCTTTATTCCTAATGTTGTAATTTTCAATGCCAACAAAGGAATTGATTAAAAAACGCTCCAACGTAAGTTAGGTAAGGCTCTACTTTTCCAAAAATGCCCTAGCTTGATGCTAATATACATTGGCTTTGCCACTGACATGCTACTGATTAGCATTAGTGATTTTACATGTCGATTTCAACACCTCCAAATCTGTTAATGAAAACTACAACTTAGATGCACGTTACAATCAAACAGCTGGTGCCTAGTAAGTCCAATACTTACAGTATTAGCACTTTTTAGAGCGCAACCAAAAACATAAAAAAAACATCATAAACTATGCACAACTGACTTTTAAAGTTTTGAACTTGCAACTGTAATTGTAACTTAATGTCATACTTGCAATTCATAATATGATGATAATGAGACTTTGACTTAGACAAACTTTATTGATCCACAAAGTAAATTGTTCCACACAGTAGCTCAGTTACAAAGGATGAAAAGGGTGAGGATGGAAAGGATATTGCAGGTATAAAGTAGACCATACTTGCCAACCTTGAGACCTCCGATTTCGGGAGGTGGGGGATTGGGGGGTGGGGTGAGTTGTTGTTGGGGGCGTGGTTAAGAGGGGAGGAGTATATTGACAGCTAGAATTCACCATGTCAAGTATTTCATACACATATATATATATATATATATATATATATATATATATATATATATATATATATATATATATATATATATATATATATATATATATATACACATCCTGAAAATATGCAAACAAAACTGTGTTTAGATAATTGATACTTCAAATTTGCATAAATAAATATTAAGGAATATAACATAACTTGGCTTCTGAGAGCTTCAAAATGTAATGAATAAAATGCTAAAGTTGTTGATAAACAAGCAATTATTTTAATGATTAAATATGATCATTTTAAATGAATTATTATGATAATTTAAAATAAATTATTTCAAATATGTTTATTTTAATGTATAATTCTATGGCTGGATGTAATAAGGAGTCAGAAAAAAATACAAATAAAAATACAATTAATTGTGATGTTTTTAGCAAAATATAGTAAAAATGTATTTAGTTTTTGTTTTTTTAATTAATAAATATATTTATTTTTAGGTAAGATAAACATAATAATACAATTTATCTCTAGTCTGGATGATTTAGGTCTTGTCACCCTGTTGTCCTCCCGTCGTGAAAAAAGGCTGTCCTCACTCGGTCCGCATGGAGCTGGAGGGGGCGTGGCTTCCAGCTCCGGCTGAAAATCGGGAGATTTTCGGGAGAATATTTGTCCCGGGAGGTTTTCGGGAGAGGCGCTGAATTTCGGGAGTCTCCCGGAAAATTCGGGAGCGTTGGCAAGTATGAAGTATACAAAAATTGTACCATAGTAGCAATATAAAATATAACATATATGTAATACTTACATATTATATATACGGTATATAATATATACTGATATATTATATTATTATGTTGTATTGTATTTTTATATAATATGTGCAATATATAAGATATCCCAATTACCATGTACAGTATTACAGTATATGCAACAGCTGCAGCAAAAAAAAAAAAAGGGCAGCATAAAATATAGAGTAGACAATTATACATTATAAACAAAGAGAGGTAGCTAACATAGAAGTGGCCAGGTAATAGACAGATATCATCTATTGCTGTATGGCGAGTGATTATACAGCTGGATGGAGTGCGGAATGAAGGAGTTCTTGAATCGAACACTGTGGGAACGAAGCTGAAGGAGCCTGTTGGAGTGTGAGCTCCGTTGTCCCTCAATTGTCTGGTGGAGTGGGCGGGCAGGATTGTCCATGATGGCGAGCAGTATGTCCAGTGTCCTCCTGTCCCTCACTGACACAAACGCCTCCAACTGTGTGCCAATAATTTGGCCGACTTTCCGGATCAGTTTGTCAATCCGTTTTAAGTCCCTTTTGCTGGTGCTGCTCCCCCAACAAACCACTGCAAAGTACAGGGCACTGGCCACAACAGACTGAAAAATGATCTCCAACAGCTTGCTGCACACATTAAAGACACGATAACAACTGGACAGCAGTTATTATAATCCGCTTATTTTTAAATATTACCACACAGAAAAGTACCAAATATTGGTAGTGTCCCTGGTTCAAATGTGAACGATACCCATCCGTGGTGCAATGGTGGTTCTTATCTCAAATCTGACTGCTGTGCTAGGCTACGGTCAACCTCACCGCCTGCGAGGAGGGTCTCGCAGATTCAGCGACAAAGTCGCCAAGTTGGCATTACTGGAAAAAACACGATATACACTATATTGCCAAAAGTATTTGGCCACCTGCCTTGACTCACATATGACCTTGAAGTGCCATCCCATTCCTAACCCATAGGGTTCAATATGATGTCAGTCCACTTTTTGCAGCTATCACAGCTTCAACTCTTCTGGGAAGGCTGTTCACCAGGTAGCAGAGTGTGTTTATTGGAATTTTCAACCATTCTTCCAAAAGCACATTGGTGAGGTCAAACACTGATGTTGGTCGAGAAGGCCTGGCTCTCAGTCTCCGTTTTAATTCATCCCAAAGGTGTTCTATCGGGTTCAGGTCAGGACTCTGTGCAGGCCAGTCAAGTTCATCCACACCAGACTCTGGTATCCATGTCTTTATGGAACATGCTTTGTGCACTGGTGCACAGTCATGTTGCAAGAGGAAGGGGCCCGCTCCAAACTGTTCCCACAAGGTTGGGAGCATGGAATTGTCCAAAATGTTTTGGTATCCTGGAGTATTCAAAGTTTTTTTCACTGGAACTAACTAACAAGCCCACCTCCTGAAAAACAACCCCACACCATAATTTATCCTCCACCAAATGTCACAAATTTACAGTTCTCCTGGCAACCTTCAACAAACCCAGACTCGTCCATCAGATTGCCAGATGGAAAAGCGTGATTCATCACTCCAGAGAACACGTATCCACTGCTCTAGAGTGGCGACGTGCTTTACACCACTGCATCCGACGCTTTGCACAGGACTGTGTGATGTATGGCTTAGATGCAGCTGCACGGCCATGGACACACATTCCCTGAAGCTCTATGCGTACTGTACGTGGGCTAATTGGAAGGTCACATGAAGTTTGGAGCTCTGTAGCAACTGACTGTGCAGAAAGTCGGCGACCTCTTTGCACTATGCGCTTCAGCATTTGCTGACCCCTCTCTGTCAGTTTACGTGGCCTCCCACTTGGTGGCTGAGTTGCTGTTGTTCCCAAACTTTTCACTTTTCTTATAATAAAGTTGACTTTGGAATATTTAGGAGCGAGGACATTTCACGACTGGATTTGTTGCACAGGTGGCATCCTATGACAGTTCCACGCTGGAAATCACTGAGAGCGGCCCATTCTTTCACAAATGTTTGTAGAAACAGTCTCCATGCCTAAGTGCTTGATTTTATACACCTGTGGCCGGGCCAAGTGATTACGACACCTGATTCTGATCATCTGGATGGGTGGCCAAATACTTTTGGCAATCTAGTGTATATTGACCGGAATCTTCATTGTTTTTCTTAAGAATACTTGGTCGATCTTCGTTCCCATCCTCACCTATGGTCATGAGCTTTGGGTTATGACCGAAAGGACAAGATCACGGGTACAAGCGGCCGAAATTAGTTTCCTCCGCCGGGTGGCAGGGTTCTCCCTTAGAGATAGGGTGAGAAGCTCTGCCATCCGGGGGGAGCTCAAAGTAAAGCCGCTGCTCCTCCACATCGAGAGGAGCCAGATGAGGTGGTTCGGGCATCTGGTCAGGATGCCACCCGATCGCCTCCCTCGGGAGGTGTTTAAGGCACGTCCGACCGGTAGGAGGCCAAGGGGAAGACCCAGGACACGTTGGGAAGACTATGTCACCCGGCTGGCCTGGGAACGCCTCGGGATCCCCCGGGAGGAGCTGGACGAAGTGGCTGGGAAGAGGGAAGTCTGGGCTTCCCTGCTTAGGCTGCTGCCCCCGCGACCCGACCTCGGATAAGCGGATGAAGATGGATGGATACTTGGTCTTATATTCAGGGCCACATTATGAAAGTAACTCCTGGAGATTCCCGTTAGCAAAGATTTGCTTTATTTAATGACCGTTACAAGCTGCTGTGGCGAAGAACGAATTTGCCAGCATGCTGTGTGTGCATATGGACATGAGGGAAAGAGGCAGCACACACACACACACACACATATACAGCAAATATACCTAGACAAAACACACATATAAGCCAGTGGCCCCCATGTAATCCATCATCTTCCACAGTCACACACACACACACACACAGAGACCCACGTCCCTGCGGATGACAGAACACACACCTCATCCTCAACCCTTGTGTCCTCTTCCACCTCGCCCTCTCCAATAGGAGATATCTATCTATCAAGCAATCACAGCCTGCCAAGATGCCCTCCCCTTCCCCCCTCCGCCATTAAAACACAGACAGCCCAGAGACAAAAGAGGAAAGGCGTCTGGCGAGAGATGAAATCCAGGTAATACCTTAGCATGCTCGGCGGCACATAATGACTTCTCTGCCGAAGCTCAAGAAGAGGAATATATTTTGGTATCAATCTTTTCCCCCGACTTGCCTTCTGTCCGCCCTCACTCACTCCTCCTGCCTGGCGGCTAGGCACACCTACTCGCTCTGCTAATTTCTTTTGTCGGCAGAGTCTGAGGCTGGGGCCAATCAGGTAAGCGCCGGCGGCCCCCGGGGCCCCGCCGTCGCTCGGCGGCTTCAATTTAAAGGTCAGCTGATAAGCGGCCGGATTCATGCATAATCTGAGCGCACTCCACAAATGCACACATCACACTCTCGCTCTGTTGACCCTCTTAAACGCTGCAGACAGCGACCGACGTGCCTCATTTGTCCTTTAGCCAGCGCGCTAAAAACACTTTTGTTCGTCAGGTTGTATAATTACTTTCAGTTATACTTTGGGAAGAGAACTTCATTCCTTCCTTAATTTGTACGTCGGCGCTCGTTTAAAAAGAGTGGATTGCAGTAGAGGAGCGTTCGCCTCCACCCCCCAGCCCAGCCCCCGGGCGGTCTGCCGACTCGAAATGAAATAGAATTCGGTGTCTCGGCGCTGGCTGGTTTGAAAGCGCAACAAAGCACTACTTTGATTGCTTGCTGCAGTGTGTGGAGGCAGGCCAGCGGCGCAATTAAATGGCTCAAACTCGCTGCAAAATGGTAAACAGCGTCGAGACGGCGACTGTTGGATTGATGTTTTTTTTTTCTTTCTTTCATCCGCAACGTGTGGTTGGCCTTTCGCTTGTTGTGCTCTTTCTGCATTCATTCAGCAGAATGCATCTTAGGAAATTAAGTGAGTCAGGGCGAAGCTTTGAAAGCCCGAACACGCCATCGTGAGCCAAGCATACTTGCCAACCTTGAGACCTCCGATTTCGGGAAGTGGGAGGAGGGGGGTGTGGTGGGCGTGGTCGGGGGTGGGGAGGGGGCGTGGTTGGGGCGTGGTTAGGGGCGTGGTTAAGAGGGGAGGAGTATATTTACAGCTAGAATTCACCAAGTCAGGTATTTCATATTTTTATATATATATATAAGAAATACTTGACTTTCAGTGAATTCTAGCTATATATATATATATATATATATATATATATATATATATATATATATATATATTTTATTATATATATATGTATATATAAATAAAAGAAATACTTGAATTTCAGTGTTCATTTATTTACACATACAGGTAAAAGCCAGTAAATTAGAATATTTTGAAAAACTTGATTTATTTCAGTAATTGCATTCAAAAGGTGTAACTTGTACATTATATTTATTCATTGCACACAGACTGATGCATTCAAATGTTTATTTCATTTAATTTTGATGATTTGAAGTGGCAACAAATGAAAATCCAAAATTCCATTTGTCACAAAATTAGAATATTACTTAAGGCTAATACAAAAAAGGGATTTTTAGAAATGTTGGCCAACTGAAAAGTATGAAAATGAAAAATATGAGCATGTACAATACTCAATACTTGGTTGGAGCTCCTTTTGCCTCAATTACTGCGTTAATGCGGCGTGGCATGGAGTCGATGAGTTTCTGGCACTGCTCAGGTGTTATGAGAGCCCAGGTTGCTCTGATAGTGGCCTTCAACTCTTCTGCGTTTTTGGGTCTGGCATTCTGCATCTTCCTTTTCACAATACCCCACAGATTTTCTATGGGGCTACGGTCAGGGGAGTTGGCGGGCCAATTTAGAACAGAAATACCATGGTCCGTAAACCAGGCACGGGTAGATTTTGCGCTGTGTGCAGGCGCCAAGTCCTGTTGGAACTTGAAATCTCCATCTCCATAGAGCAGGTCAGCAGCAGGAAGCATGAAGTGCTCTAAAACTTGCTGGTAGACGGCTGCGTTGACCCTGGATCTCAGGAAACAGAGTGGACCGACACCAGCAGATGACATGGCACCCCAAACCATCACCCAACCATGCAAATTTTGCATTTCCTTTGGAAATCGAGGTCCCAGAGTCTGGAGGAAGACAGGAGAGGCACAGGATCCACGTTGCCTGAAGTCTAGTGTAAAGTTTCCACCATCAGTGATGGTTTGGGGTGCCATGTCATCTGCTGGTGTCGGTCCACTCTGTTTCCTGAGATCCAGGGTCAACGCAGCCGTCTACCAGCAAGTTTTAGAGCACTTCATGCTTCCTGCTGCTGACCTGCTCTATGGAGATGGAGATTTCAAGTTCCAACAGGACTTGGCGCCTGCACACAGCGCAAAATCTACCTGTGCCTGGTTTACGGACCATGGTATTTCTGTTCTAAATTGGCCCGCAAACTCCCCTGACCTTAGCCCCATAGAAAATCTGTGAGGTATTGTGAAAAGGAAGATGCAGAATGCCAGACCCAAAAACGCAGAAGAGTTGAAGGCCACTATCAGAGCAACCTGGGCTCTCATAACACCTGAGCAGTGCCAGAAACTCATCGACTCCATGCCACGCCGCATTAACGCAGTAATTGAGGCAAAAGGAGCTCCAACCAAGTATTGAGTATTGTACATGCTCATATTTTTCATTTTCATACTTTTCAGTTGGCCAACATTTCTAAAAATCCCTTTTTTTTATTAGCCTTAAGTAATATTCTAATTTTGTGACACACGGAATTTTGGATTTTCATTTGTTGCCACTTCAAATCATCAAAATTAAATGAAATAAACATTTGAATGCATCAGTCTGTGTGCAATGAATAAATATAATGTACTAGTTACACCTTTTGAATGCAATTACTGAAATAAATCAAGTTTTTCAAAATATTCTAATGTACTGGCTTTTACCTGTATACACACACATAACACTCATCTACTCATTGTTGAGTTAAGGGTTGAATTGTCCATCCTTGTTCTATTCTCTGTCACTATTTTTCTAACCATGCTGAACACCCTCTCTGATGATGTATTGATGTGTGGCAAGCACAAAAGTGCTTTCATCAAATGCATTAGAGTCTGAAATCTTCCATCTCTCCCTAGCATGGCCCAAAACCGGTCAATCTTTGCTTGCAGAGGAAGATCTTCAGTGCCATGCACTTGGTAGTCCACTAATTCTTCCCGGAGGCTATGCAGGTCCAATCGCAGCTGCGGCTTGGAACTTACAAGCTGTTATGAGAGTAGCGTATGTGTGTGTGTGGCCCTTTAATAGGTGAGCATGTGAGGTGAGTGACGTCAGTGAGTGTGTGGGCGAGAGAAGAGAGGTAGCGTGAGTGCGGGCGGGGACTAGTTTGTTTTGTGTTGGATTGGCTGTGTGCAAGCAATCAATAAAGCAAGATTTGCAACTAATCGCCGGACTCAGGCAGGAAAGGTGCAACAAAGCCTATTTCTTCATCTTACTCGTCGTCGGCGTCGCCATGGCTGTATCTTCCTCGTTCTTCTGCTTCGTCTCCTTGTTGTGTGCGTAGTTGTGCACTGCACTCTCTAATAGCCGTATATGTTATTGATGTTATAGATGGCAGTATTGTCCTGTTTAAGAGTGTCACAACATTGCTGTTTACGGCAGACAAACTGCTTTACGGTAGACAAAAACGTGCCTGCTGCTGTTATGTGTTGTTACCGCGCTGGGAGGACGTTAATGAAACTGCCTAACAATAAACCCACATAAGAAACCAAGAACTCGCCCTCGATCATTCTACAGTTATAATGTGTTTGGGCAGGCACACTGTTTATATCGTGGGAAAGCGGACTCAGGTCCGCATGGAGCTGGAGGGGGCGTGGCCTCCAGCTCCGCCTGAATTTCGGGAGATTTTCGGGAGAAAATTTGTCCCGGGAGGTTTTCGGGAGAGGCGCTGAATTTCGGGAGTCTCCCGGAAAATCCGGGAGGGTTGGCAAGTATGGCCAAGTCCGACTATTTTTACGCAGTTCGGCTGTCCTGTACAAAGGGTTGACCTCACAATGATACAGAAGAGTCCTGCATCGAATGCATAGGTAGATAAAAGTTGCAACTTGCCGATTAAAACTGCTATGATCGTCGATAGTCATCGTAGGGCTGGTTGATATTAGAGATGTCCGATAATGGCTTTTTTGCCGATATCCGATATTGTCCAACTCTTAATTACTGATACCGATATCAACCGATGCCGATATATACAGTCGTGGAATTAACACATTATTATGCCTAATTTTGTTGCGATGCCCCGCTGGATGCATTAAACAATGTAACAAGGTTTTCCAAAATAAATCAACACAAGTTATGGAAAAAAAGTGCCAACATGGCAGTGCCATATTTCTTATTATTGAAGTCACAAAGTGCATTATTTTTTTAACATGCCTCAAAACAGCTATATTGTAGCGTCCCGGAAGAGTTAGTGCTGCAAGGGGTTCTGGGTATTTGTTCTGTCGTGTTTATGTTGTGCTACGGGGCGGATGTTCACCCGAAATGTGTTTGTCATTCTTGTTTGGTGTGTGGTTCACAGTGTGGCGTAGATTTGTAACAGTGTTATAGTTGTTTATACGGCCACCCTCAGTGTGACCTGTATGGCTGTTGACCAAGTATACGTGGCATTCACTTCTGTGTGTGAAAAGCCGTAAATATTATGTGACTGGGCCGGCACGCAAAGGCTGTGCCTTTAAGGCACGCCCCCAATATTGTTGTCTGGGTGGAAATCGGGAGAATTTCGGGAGAATGGTTGCCCCGGGAGATTTTCGGGAGGGGCACTGAAATTTTTGAGTCTACCGGGAAAATCGGGAGGGTTGGCAAGTATGACTGCACGTATTTTTATGTATTTTTGTACATTTGTACACTTCCTGGAAAAAGGTATGGTATGTATTGCCGGATTGCCTTCTGCTTATTTTGGAATACAGAAGACAATTGATGCTACATGAGGCACACGGGAGACTTTAGAGGCGTACTCGGGGGTGTTTAATTCAAGAGTTTTCACTGTCGTCCGGTCGTCTCAGGGGAGCTCCTTCTTTTCCCCTCTGATGCAAGAAGTACTCCATTACTTAATTGGAGGAGTTAAGAGGGCGCTTTTCCTCCCTCCATTTGCTGTAATCTTCATTATACTAACATTCCGTGTCACAAATCCACTGGGACTCCACTGACACTTCTGAGCATGCATCCATGGTGCGTTTGAACGCTAGTAATATGCATTGTTTTATGTGTGATTGTTTGTTTATCTCTGCTCGGGTCATAGTAGCGAACAGTGTGCTCCTCCACAGCCCCACTCTGCACACATCATTGTGTTTGACATCTCTTCAGGCAGCAAAAGCAACAGCGCTCTGGTGTGTGTTCAGACGTTTGTCCTTCCTGCTTTAGATCAGCACTGCGCCAGGTTGCCTTGTCAGCTTTGATAAGCGGACACAACTCCAGAAACTGGCCTGTTGCCGACATGAGAGGGTCTCATCATTGTCCCATATGTGCTCCTTAATACTGTGTTAGATGTTGATCGTCAGTGTCACACAATCACAACTGTGTTGGTTGGTTTCGCTTCATTCATGCATTCACACGCATGTATGCCATCAGACCATAACGCATCAAGTTAGACAATAATTGGATGAAGTAAAGTTATTTTGTTGTTTGTTATACACTATATTGCCAAAAGTATTTGGCCACCTGCCTTGACTCACATATGAACTTGAAGTGCCATCCCATTCCTAAACCATAGGGTTCAATATGATGTCGGTCCACCTTTTGCAGCTATTACAGCTTCAACTCTTCTGGGAAGGCTGTCCACAAGGTGTTTATAGGAATATTCCACCATTCTTCCAAAAGCGCATTGGTGAGGTCACACACTGATGTTGGTCGAGAATGACTTTTTTGATTGATTGATTGAGACTTTTATTAGTAGGTTGCACAGTGAAGTACATATCCCGTACAATTGACCACTAAATGGTAACACCCGAATAAGTTTTTCAACTTGTTTAAGTCGGGGTCCACTTAAATTGATTCATGATACAGATGTATAATATCATATATACTATCATCATAATACAGTCATCACACAAGATAATCATCAGGGTGTATACATTTAATTATTTACATTATTTACAATTCGGGGTGTGGAGGGGGGGCGGGGGGGGGGGGGGGGGGTAGATTTGGTTGTTATCATCAGTCATCAACAATTGAGAACAGAGAAATGGATATTGAAACAGTGTAGGTCTGACTTGGTAGGATATGTACAGCAAGTAGTGGACATAGAGAGAGAGAGAGATCAGAAGGCATAAGAAAAATATCTGCATTTGATTGTTTACAATCCGGGGAGGGTGTTAGTTTAGGGTTGAAGTTGCCTGGAGGTGTACTTTTATTGCGGTTTTGAAGGAGGATAGAGATGCCCTTTCTTTTATACCTGTTGGGAGCGCATTCCACATTGATGTGGCATAGAAAGAGAATGAGTTAAGACCTTTGTTAGATCCAGTGACGTGCGGTCACTGGAGGCAGGTGTAACATAGTAACAACATGTATCTTGACACATACAGTTAGACAAATAAACTTTAACTTAAATTGTGTCTTGAAAGGGGGCATGACAGAAAATAATTGAAAACCACTGCCTAAATTAAAAAATATTGCAGTTATAATAGCCCGTTTTTCAATAGAACACGTATAAAATAATGATAGTTGCATATTATTCTCACATACAAAGTCTCCAAAGCAGAAGCCTAGACCATTTCTAACATTCTACACTACGAATAAAAAAAGTATGTATGAATTGTGCTGATATCATATCGAAACAAAATCAGTATCGGCCAATACCCAAGGCTCCAATAATGGTATTGTATCGGAAGTAAACAAATAAAGTAGTAGCTAGTGTTACCATATCTGAGTTACTGTGTATAAATATGGGGAAACAACTACAAATGTGTGCTTCATTCACTAACAGTGTTACAAAAAAGATCAATTAGAATAATACATAATATAGAGAACATACAAACCCTTTATTTATTAAATCACAATTATTGAAATTCAACGATTTGGTGCATTTGCAAACAGCTAAAATGATGTATAAAGCAAACTATAACCTGCTACCCAAGAATGCACAACAATTCTTCTCAACAAAAGAGGAGAAATACAACCTTAGAGGAAAATCTAATTTAAAACATTTGTATGCTCGTACAACACTTAAGACCTTTAGCATATCAGTATGTGGAATTAAATTATGGAATGCATTAACCAAATAAATCAAACAAAGCACCAATGTGATTCAGTTTAAGAGACTGTTCAAACTATAAGTGTTCACAAAGTACACAGAACAATAATTATTGTGAACATTTGAACCTTTTTTTTTTTTATTGAGACAAATATTATTTATGTATTTAATATATGTTTGCTTACTATGGTATATTATTTATTTATTATTCATTTGTTCACTGTTCCGTTACAGAGAACAAGGAAATTCGATAAGTTCTGCTTCTTCCTACTCCTTTTCGGACGTGCTGTAATGAAACAACTGGAAATATGTGATGCATTACTTTGTATTGTATGCATGTTCGAAATATACTGAAACTGAACTGAACTGAACTGAACTGAATGGGACACCCTTATGTTTTATATTCCTACATCCAAGTTGGAAGTTGCTACTTAAAGACAGGACCGGGACTGGCCTGTAGGAGGGGGAAAAAAACAGTTGGGTGTAGTATCCTGCATTGGAAAGATCGGATGATCATGGATCAATATGTTTTTATAAATTAAACACAGTAGCCCATAAGTCACTACTACATACTTGTATTCATCATATTTAGCAGTCATGAATGAAACATTTTGTCTTTTAAACCACGTGGCGGGCAGATGTTACCTTGTTTTGTTGTACCACCCATGTTGGGAGCAGGATTTAGGGGTCACAGGAAATGCTTGGCCCATAAACAGAGGGCTGGCTAAGCTTCCCTGGGGAATCACCAACATGTGCAAGAAAGTCACCCCCAAAACTTTTTTTTATATGAGGTCCCTCATCTCGCTCAAAGATAGATACCTTGTGTTAAGAAAACGATCAATTATTGTCCATGCAACATCATGCAGTCTGGTCCCTCCAGCCAAACGTCACCTCATTACTCATGTCTTCTACAACGACATTATGCGCATATTGCTTTGGCTACTAATCGATAAAACGTAGCCATTCAATAAATATCTACTGCCTGCTTTTTAAGGGGACTTAGTGTACTAATTTGTCAATTGCTATTCTAGGAACGAACCAGAGTGCAGAGTTTAAATGCCTCCGGTATAAAGCATTTATCTTACAATGCTCCTTTCCTTGTAGTCCCTCTCCTTTTACTATCTGTCTTAAAACCGTTATTGTCTGTTCCAATAGGCAATAGTCTGCTGAGAGGCACGGTGCACCCCCCAGCATCTATTGATAAGCGGAGTGACAGCAAGATAGGGAGCGTTAGAGCAGTTAAAGTGTGGAAAAAGTCTAAAAAGAATCATAGAAAAGCTTTTAAATAGAGCTTAATAAGTCATCTGTAATAAATACTAAATGACAAGTGTGTGGAATTAAGAACCAAACCAATGTTTTTGTATGCCACAGTAGCTGAGTGCTTCAGAAATGAGTCCCACTGATTTGATTTAACTTGCAAAAGCTTCTTTTCACAATTCATTTCAACACTTTTCTAGTTTTTATGAATAATTAGTTGCTGCGTTTAAGCACCAGCAATACACAGAGAGCCCGACTTTAAAAAGTCATTTAAACATGACCGTGTCCACTTCACTTGACTCTGTAAAATCCATACAATGCTGTTCTATGCTTGTTCTTTCTCTAATGTATTCATTTTCAATAACCAGGCGATACCAATTAGTGCAGGTCTACTTTGCAAATAATGTATTCTTGTGGATGATTACCAGTGATGGCCAAGCTACTTAACCTACTCAGTGGCCTAGTGGTTAGAATGCCCTGAGATCGGTAGGTTGTGAGTTCATACCACAGACTATAAAAATGGGACCCATTACCTCCCTGCTTGGTACTCAGCATCAAAGGTTGGAATTGGGGGTTAAATCACCAAAAATTATTCCCGGGGGTGAACAAGGGGATGGGTCAAATGCAGAGGACAAATTTCACCACACCTAGTGTGTGTGTGATAATCATTGGTACTTTAACTTTAACTTAACTACTTGAAAAATGTAGCAAGTTAAGCTACTAGTTATTCTAGATGTAATGTAGATAAGCTACAGGTGAACCTATCTCCACAGAATTGTAGCAAGATACATTACAACCCCGGCCAAATCATACCAAAGACTATAAAAATGGGACCCATTACCTCCCTGCTTGGTACTCAGCATCAAGGGTTGGAATTGGGGGTTACATCCCCAAAAGTGATTCCCGGGCGTGGCCACCGCTGCTGCCCACTGCTCCCCTCACCTCCCAGGGGGTGATCAAGGGTGATGGGTCAAATGCAGAGGACAAATTTCACCACACCTAGTGTGTGTGTGACAATCATTGGTACTTTAACTTTAACTTAACTACTTGACAAATGTAGCAAGTTAAGCTACTAGCTACTCTAGATGGAATGTAGATAAGCTACAGGTGAACCTATATCCACAGAATTGTAGCAAGATACACTACAACCCCGGCCGAGTCATACCAAAGACTATAAAAATGGGACCCATTACCTCCCTGCTTGGTACTCAGCATCAAGGGTTGGAATTGGGGGTTAAATCACCAAAAATGATTCCCGGGCGCGGCCACCGCTGCTACTCACTGCTCCCCTCACCTCCCAGGGGGTGAACAAGGGTGAAGGGTCAAATGCAGAGAATAATTTCGCCACACCTGGTGTGTGTGACAATCATTGATACTTTAACTTTAACTTAACTACTTGAAAAATGTAGCAAATTAAGCTACTAGTTACTCTAGATGGAATGTAGATAAGCTACAGGTGAACCTATCTCCACAGAATTGTAGCAAGATACATTACAACCCCGGTCGAGTCATACCAAAGACTATAAAAATGGGACCCACTACGTCCCTACTTGGTACTCAGCGTCAAGGGTTTGAATTGGGGGTTAAATCACCAAAAATGATTCCCGGGCGCGGCCACCGCTGCTGCCCACTGCTCCCCTCACCTCCCAGGGGGTGATCAAGGGTGATGGGTCAAATGCAGAGAATCATTTTGCCACACCTGGTGTGTGTGTGACAATCATTGGTACTTTAACTTTAACTTAACTACTTGAAAAATGTAGCAAGTTAAGCTACTAGTTACTCTAGATGGAATGTAGATAAGCTACAGGTGAACCTATCTCCACAGAATTGTAGCAAGATACACTACAACCCCGCCCAAGTCATACTAAAGACTATAAAAATGGGACCCATTACCTCCCTGCTTGGTACTCAGCATCAAGGGTTGGAATTGGGGGTTAAATCACCAAAAATGATTCCCGGGCGCGGCCACCGCTGCTACTCACTGCTCCCCTCACCTCCCAGGGGGTGAACAAGGGTGAAGGGTCAAATGCAGAGAATAATTTCGCCACACCTGGTGTGTGTGACAATCATTGGTACTTTAACTTTAACTTAACTACTTGAAAAATGTAGCAAGTTAAGCTACTAGTTACTCTAGATGGAATGTAGATAAGCTACAGGTGAACCTATCTCCACAGAATTGTAGCAAGATACATTACAACCCCGGTCGAGTCATACCAAAGACTATAAAAATGGGACCCATTACGTCCCTACTTGGTACTCAGCGTCAAGGGTTTGAATTGGGGGTTAAATCACCAAAAATGATTCCCGGGCGCGGCCACCGCTGCTGCCCACTGCTCCCCTCACCTCCCAGGGGGTGATCAAGGGTGATGGGTCAAATGCAGAGGACAAATTTCACCACACCTAGTGTGTGTGTGATAATCATTGGTACTTTAAATTTAACTTAACTACTTGAAAAATGTAGCAAAATAAGCTACTAGTTACTCTAGATGGAATGTAGATAAGCTACAGGTGAACCTATCTCCACAGAATTGTAGCAAGATACATTACAACCCCGGTCGAGTCATACCAAAGACTATAAAAATGGGACCCATTACGTCCCTTCTTGGTACTCAGCGTCAAGGGTTTGAATTGGGGGTTAAATCACCAAAAATTATTCCCGGGCGCGGCCACCCCTGCCACTCACTGCTCCCATCACCTCCCAGGGGGTGATCAAGGGTGATGGGTCAAATGCAGAGAATAATTTCGCCAGACCTGGTGTGTGTGTGTGACAATCATTGGTACTTTAACTTTAACTTAACTACTTGAAAAATGTAGCAAATTAAGCTACTAGTTACTCTAGATGGAATGTAGATAAGCTACAGGTGAACCTATCTCCACAGAATTGTAGCAAGATACATTACAACCCCGGTCGAGTCATACCAAAGACTATAAAAATGGGACCCATTACATCCCTACTTGGTACTCAGCGCCAAGGGTTTGAATTGGGGGTTAAATCACCAAAAATTATTCCCGGGCGCGGCCACCCCTGCTACTCACTGCTCCCCTCACCTCCCAGGGGGTGATCAAGGGTGATGGGTCAAATGCAGAGAATAATTTCGCCAGACCTGGTGTGTGTGTGTGACAATCATTGGTACTTTAACTTTAACTTAACTACTTGAAAAATGTAGCAAGTTAAGCTACTAGATACTCTAGATGGAATGTAGATAAGCTACAGGTGAACCTATCTCCACAGAATTGTAGCAAGATACACTACAACCCCGGCCGAGTCATACCAAAGACTATACAAATGGGACCCATTACCTCCCTGCTTGGTACTCAGTTCAAAGGGTTGGAATTGGGGGTTAAATCACCAAAAATTTGACCCAAGGGGATGGGTCAAATGCAGAAGACAAATTTCACCACACCTAGTGTGTGTGTGTGACAATCATTGGTACTTTAACTTTAACTTAACTACTTGATCACCTCCCAGGGGGTGATCAAGGGTGATGGGTCAAATGCAGAGAATAATTTTGCCACACCTGGTGTGTGTGTGACAGACATTGGTACTTTAACTTGAACTTGAACTTACCAGCTGTAGAGCAAAAGTAGCTTGCTACATCTACACTACATATATATATATATGAATATACAGCTCAACAAGGGTTGTCCCGATACCAATATTACCCATGTATTTCGATACTTTTTGATACTCAAAATAAAGGTGACAACAAAAAACATTTATTATTGGCTTTATTTTAACAGAAAACGTTTAACGTGAGGCTTTCTAGAACGCCTTACTGACAACAACTCATGATCTGATTGGCTATTGCAAGTGTCTATAAAGTCTATGTCCCCGTTCGCTTACAGTGCACGGACGCCCGCATTGTGGATTCTGAAGGCCTCGGACAGATTTGGTACAACATGACAACATACCGTATTTTTCGGAATATAAGTCGCACCGGAGTATAAGTCGCACCTGCCGAAAATGCATAATAAAGAAGGAAAAAAACATATATAAGTCGCATTGGAGTATGAGTCGCATTTTTTGGGGAAATGTATTTGATAAAACCCAACACCAAGAATAGACATTTGAAAGGCAATTTCAAATAAATAAAGAATAGTGAACAACAGGTTGAATAAGTGTACGTTATATGAGGCATAAATAACCAACTGAGAACGTGCCTGGTATGTTAACGTAACATATTATGGTAAGAGTCATTCAAATAACTATAACATATAGAACATGCTATACCTTTACCCATACTTGCCAACCTTGAGACCACCGATTTCGGGAGGTGGGGGGGGGACGTTAATGAAACTGCCTAACAATAAACCCACATAAGAAACCAAGAACTCGCCCTCGATCATTCTACAGTTATAACGTGATTGGGCAGGCATGCTGTTTATATTGTGGGAAAGCGGATGTGAAAACAGGCTGTCGACACGTCACTCAGGTCCGCCTGAATTTCGGGAGATTTTCGGGAGAAAATTTGTCCCGGGAGGTTTTCGGGAGAGGCGCTGAATTTCGGGAGTCTCACGGAAAATCCGGGAGGGTTGGAAAGTATGCGTTTACCAAACAATCTGTCACTCCTAATCGCTAAATCCGATTAAATCTTATATGTCTATTCTCTTATGTGAATGAGCTAAATAATATTATTTGATATTTTACGGTAATGTGTTAATAAATTCACACATAAGTCGCTCCTGAGTATAAGTCGCACCCCCGGCCAAACTATGAAAAAAACTGCGACTTATAGTCCGAAAAATACGGTAAGCTCGCTGAATTCTGATTGGATACAAACTAAAACTAAAAACAACAGCACTGGAAGGAGCCTCATCTGACATGAAGAGAATATGAATATGTTTAGATATTTCGGGAAAGTAAATAAAAAAAATAATTGTATCTTTAATTATGATCATGATTTCTGGTTATGTTAGGCCAGCAGAGAAGGCACACCACTGGTTGATACGGAACAGCAACAGGGGAAAAAAGACAGATTTCACAGGGGCTAGTATCCTGCCTACAGAGTCCGCAGTGTAAACCAGATTAGGCCTTGCCTTTCCGAGTGGAAACAAATCAGCTGCGTCATAGCCATTGTAGTAGATCTGGCTTTTATCCACCTGTCAATTTCACACAGAACCAAAGCAAGATATTGCCACATTAGTGTGTGCAGCTCCACCCCAGCGATCACATTATTTGTGTGACAATTTTGGCGCCAAATGCCAGGCAGAGTTCATCCCCTGATTTTATGCTGGTGCATTCTATACAGAACAGCATCATGGAAAAAATAAAATAAAATCACAGCCAGTCTTCACAGACACAGATTACCCAAATCGGGGGTCTGCCTTTCCACACTGTACACTCAAACTTCTTCTGGCTTTAACATTCTTTTTCCCTCTGCAGAGATCAGTTTGGCTAAAACCACGTCTTACATCACCTTTGCCTTTCTATTTTCTCTCCACTGCGAATTGCCTCCCTTGCTTTTATCCCATCCCACATAGAGGCAGCCTACCTTCTTTACACTTTTTACTGCTGGTGCTGTCGGCAGGTAGCCTGTGTTGCTAAAAGCCTTGGCCATCTTTGTTCTCCTCTGTGGACCACCTATAAGGCTGCTCTCTTGTTGACCCGGTGGGGATGAATAATTCACCCGGCGCATTGTGCCACCTCTTGTAACATCCCGACCCTCAGACCCGGGGATACTTTACACACTTCCACCAAGATTCGGTCACCTCTTCTGCACTTCCTACCATCAAATATTTAAAACTCTAGCGTGGACAGGGAGTCACACGTCCCTGCCCGTCTTTAATAGCCTACATTGTGCTGATCTTTCTTAATCTACCGAGGCTTCCGGTGTAACAACAGTACAGTTATCTTGTTTGTAATCTGTATCCAAAAAAATGCCTGAAAGCTGAGACACTCTCTCTCTTTGAGTGTGGTCAATATGTCTGTCACGAACAAAGATAAAGCATCCACTCACTGTCTAAAACAGTGTTTTTCAACCACTGTGCCGCGGCACACTAGTGTGCCGTGAGATACAGTCTGATGTGCCGTGGGAGATTATCTGATTTCACATATTTGGGTTAAAAACATGTTTTGCAAACCAGTAAATATAGTCTGCAAATGATGTGTTGTTGTTGAGTGTCTAGAGCTCGGCAGAGTCACCGTGTAATACTCTTCCATATCAGTAGGTGGCAGCCGGTAGCTAACTGCTTTGTAAATGCAGGTAAAAAGGTGTCTAATGCTTAAACCAAAAATAAACAAAAGGTGAGTGCCCTTAAGAAAAGGCATTGAAGTTTAGGGAAGGCTATGCAGAATGAAAGTAAAACTGAACTGGCTACAAAGTAAACAAAAACAGAATGCTGGACGACAGCAAAGACTTGCTGTGGAGCACAGACGGCGTCCACAATGTACATCCGAACATGACATGACAATCAACAATGTCCCCACAAAGAAGGATGAAAACTGAAATATTCTTGATTGCTAAAACACAGTAGATGCGGGAAATATAAGACATGAAACTGCTACAAGAACCAACAAAACATACAACATACCAACAAAAGAGAAAAAGCCACCAAAATAGGAGCGCAAGACAAGAAGTAAAACACTACACAGCAAAAAAGTCCAAATAAGTCAGGGTGTGATGTGACAGGTGGTGACAGTACACCTACTTTGAGACAAGAGCTATATTGATGCATGCTTGGTTATGCTTTAAAGTGTATATCCAACAATTGCGACAACGACTTTTTACTGTCAACTGAGTTTATGATTTCTGCTGGTGGTGTGCCTCCGGATTTTTTCAACGCAAAAAATGTGCCTTGGCTCAAAAAAGGTTGAAAAACACTGGTCTAAAAAACGTTTGTCCATGATGTTGGTTTTTTTATTTGTCAGATGTGGGCTTACTTATCTTGGCTCTGAATCAATCAATCAATCAATCAATGTTTATTTATATAGCCCTAAATCACAAGTGTCTCAAAGGGCTGCACAAGTCACAACGACATCCTCGGTACAGAGCCCACATAAGGGCAAGGAAAAACTCACCCCAGTGGGACGTCGATGTGAATGACTATGAGAAACCTTGGAGAGGACCGCATATGTGGGTAACCCCCCCCCCATGGGAGACCGAATGCAATGGATGTCGAGTGGGTCTGACATAATATTGTGAGAGTCCAGTCCATAGTGGATCCAACATAATAGTAAGAGTCCAGTCCATAGTGGGGCCAGCAGGACACCATCCCGAGCGGAGACGGGTCAGCAGCGCAGAGATGTTCCCAACCAATGCACAGGCGAGCGGTCCACCCCGGGTCCCGACTCTGGACAGCCAGCACTTCATCCATGGCCACCTGGACCTGTGTGTCTCCCGCTCCGCAAGGGAGAGAAGGGAGCAGAGGAGAAAGGAAAAGAAACGGCAGATCAACTGGTCTAAAAAAGGGGGGCTATTTAAAGGCTAGAGTATACAAATGAGTTTTAAGATGGGACTTAAATGCTTCTACTGAGGTAGCATCTCTAACTGTTACTGGGAGGGCATTCCATAGTACTGGAGCCCGAATAGAAAACGCTCTATAGCCTGCAGAATTTTTTTGGGCTCTGGGAATCACTAATAAGCCGGAGTTCTTTGAACGCAGATTTCTTGCCGGGACATATGGTACAATGCAATCGACAAGATAGGATGGAGCTAGACCGTGTAGTATTTTATACGTAAGTAGTAAAACCTTAAAGTCACATCTTAAGTGCACAGGAAGCCAGTGCAGGTGAGCCAGTATAGGCGTAATACAAACCCCGTTTCCATATGAGTTGGGAAATTGTGTTAGATGTAAATATGAACGGAATACAATGATTTGCAAATCATTTTCAACCCATATTCAGTTGAATATGCTACAAAGACAACATATTTGATGTTCAAACTCATAAAGTTTTTTTTTTTTTTTGCAAATAATAATTAACTTAGAATTTCATGGCTGCAACACGTGACAAAGTAGTTGGGAAAGGGCATGTTCACCACTGTGTTACATGGCCTTTCCTTTTAACAACACTCAGTAAACGTTTGGGAACTGAGGAGACACATTTTTTAAGCTTCTCAGGTGGAATTCTTTCCCATTCTTGCTTGATGTACAGCTTAAGTTGTTCAACAGTCCGGGGGTCTCCGTTGTGGTATTTTAGGCTTCATAATGCGCCAAACATTTTCAATGGGAAACAAGTCTGGACTACAGGCAGGCCAGTCTAGTACCCGCACTCTTTTACTATGAAGCCACGTTGATGTAACACGTGGCTTGGCATTGTCTTGCTGAAATAAGCAGGGGCGTCCATGATAACGTTGCTTGGATGGCAACATATGTTGCTCCAAAACCTGTATGTACCTTTCAGCATTAATGGTGCCTTCACAGATGTGAAGTTACCCATGTCTTGGGCACTAATACACCCCCATACCATCACAGATGCTGGCTTTTCAACTTTGCGCTTAGAACATACCGAATGGTTCTTTCCCTCTTTGGTCCGGAGGACACGACGTCCACAGTTTCCAAAAACAATTTGAAATGTGGACTCGTCAGACCACAGAACATTTTTCCACTTTGTATCAGTCCATCTTAGATGAGCTCAGGCCCAGCGAAGCCGACGGCGTTTCTGGGTGTTGTTGATAAACGGTTTTCGCCTTGCATGGGAGAGTTTTAACTTGCACTTACAGATGTAGCGACCAACTGTAGTTACTGACAGTGGGTTTCTGAAGTGTTCCTGAGCCCATGTGGTGATATCCTTTACACACTGATGTCGCTTGTTGATGCAGTACAGCCTGAGGGATCGAAGGTCACGGGCTTAGCTGCTTACGTGCAGTGATTTCTCCAGATTCTCTGAACCCTTTGATGATATTACGGAGCGTAGATGGTGAAATCCCTAAATTCCTTACAATAGCTGGTTGAGAAAGGTTTTTCTTAAACTGTTCAACAATTTGCTCACGCATTTGTTGACAAAGCGGTGACCCTCGCCCTATCCTTGTTTGTGAATGACTGAGCATTTCATGGAATCTACTTTTATACCCAATCATGGCACCCACCTGTTCCCAATTTGCCTGTTCATCTGTGGGATGTTCCAAATAAGTGTTTGATGAGCATTCCTCAACTTTATCAGTATTTATTGCCACCTTTCCCAACTTCTTTGTCACGTGTTGCTGGCATGAAATTCTAAAGTTAATGATTATTTGCAACAAAAAAAATGTTTATGAGTTTGAACATCAAATATGTTGTCTTTGTAGCATATTCAACTGAATATGGGTTGAAAATGATTCGCAAATCATTGTATTCCGTTTATATTTACATCTAACACAATTTCCCAACTCATATGGAAACGGGGTTTGTATGATCAAACTTTCTTGTTCTTGTCAAAAGTCTAGCAACCTTACTTACTCTGAACGACCTCATATGGCTAAGTGGGGGAGGCTTGCTAGATTAGCTATGTGCTCGTTGCAGCATTTTCAGCTTTAAGGCAGCATTCTTTAGGGCTGAGGGGGAAGAACGGTTTCATATTTGATTGTGCCAATCACTCATTTGCGCTCATGTGTGTCGGATGGGCGTCGTCTACTTGCCTGATACCGCCACCATGTTCCCCAGAGACAGGCAATCCTGCTCAGTGGACTAGTGGTTAGAGTGTCCGCCCTGAGATTGGTAGGTCGTGAGTTCAAACCCCGGCCGAGTCATACCTAAGACTATAAAATGGGAGCCCATTACCTCCCTGCTTGGCACTCAGCATCAAGGGTTGGAGTTGGGGGTTGAATCACCAAAATGATTCCCGAGCGCGGCCACCGCTGCTGCTCACTGCTCCCCTCACCTCCCAGGGGGTGGAACAAGGGGATGGGTCAAATGCAGAGGGTAATTTCACCACACCTAGTGTGTGTGTGACTGTCAGTGGTACTTTAACTTAACTTTTAACTTTAACATTCATTAATAAGACGAAGTCGATGCGAACGCCTACGCACAAATTACTGCTCTCATGGCAGAAGCTGCAAAACAACCAAAGAAACGAAAATTTTTGTTTGAGGAGACAAAAAAAAGAAAAAGGGAGGCTACCCGGATAAAAGGACAGTCAAAGATCAACATTGGCCCGGTTTTCACTCGCTGGCGTTAGCTCAAAGTCGAGCAGGGATTTCAGACCAATGCTGCCTTGGCTCTGTTCTTTCTGAACTAGTAAGTACCTTTTGATCCTCAAATCAAGTTCTGAGGCCACTGAGATTGGTTGGAATTGCGAGAACAAGCGAGCTGTGGAGGATGATGGGAAATGTCCAATAAAACCAACAATTAATGTGGAAATAGATGATTGTGTGTGTGCGGTGGGAGTTGTCAAGGTCGTCTTGCACAGGCCGCCATTGAAGTTAGAACGAGCGCCTCCAGTATCGCTCCCTGCGCAGTAACAGCAGCGTTCTCTTTTATCGTTCAAATCTTTTTCGGAAAAGAAGACGCTCTGCAGAACATGATGCTTTGAAACCAACTCGACATTTCCTTCTTTAGCTTCTAATAGTAGCAACAGCTCAGTGACCTGCAGGCGCTACGCTGAATGACTAAAAGGATGCATGCCAACACATATTACCCTTCTACAGAAAGACACACTGAAATATGACACACTCTCTCTTCCTCTTTGAGTGTTTTATGGTGCTGGTCAATATGACTCTAGACCAGAATGATGATCATGTGTCTCTATAAAGTTGCCACCAACAAATATAGTTCAGTTCAACAGTATGCTTTTTTTTTTGTTGATCTTTGTTAAAGCTTATAACAATTCTTCACTGTTTTACTTCCTGTCAGTGCAAATATTGCAGATTGGTCCCCCCTGGTCGCCCTTTGAGGCGGACACCAAACCTCCAGTTTGGTCGCCATGTAGTCTGTTTGTTATAATTCTTCTATTTTTACACATCTGCACCATCTAGCATCTTTTTCATGAAGCTTGCGAAGCAATGCTGCCACCACGCAATTGTGAAAACTTACTGCCCAACACTGCTCGCCAAATTTAATAAGTCATTAAATTACATTCACGGAACATTAATGTCTAATAACGCAGGTAGTTTTTATTTGCTGGTGCAACCAAGTGTGCAATTGGTGGCTAGGTGCTTGTCCCCTTTATGTTTCCCGAAATAAACACCATCACATTTCTGTGAGAAGTGTTAGGGGGCATTTACCAAGGTTTTTTTGTTTTTTTTAGAGAAAACTCATGGTGGGATTACCTGTTTACATGTTCTTAATATAGTTATTTGAGCCTATATAATTAATCACATGTTTATAAAAAATATTTTTAGCGAAATAAGCAATGTTTTTTTTTTATAAGTGAAATAGATTTTGTCCCATAACAACATCAATGACAAGACATACGCGCACTTAAAAAAAAACTACATTCTGTCAAAATAAAGTTAAAGTTAAAGTTACAGTATCAATGATTGTCACACACACTAGGTGTGGTGAAATTATTCTCTGCATTTGACCCATCACCCTTGACCACCCCCTGGAAGGTGAGGGGAGCAGTGAGCAGCAGATTGGTGGGTCATGAGTTCAAACCCCAGCCGAGTCATACCAAAAACTATAAAAATGGGACCCATTACCTCCCTGCTTGGCGCTCAACATCAAGGGTTGTAATTCAATCAATCAATCAATCAATCAATGTTTATTTATATAGCCCTAAATCACAAGTGTCTCAAAGGGCTGCACAAGCCACAACGACATCCTCGGTACAAAGCCCACATAAGGGCAAGGAAAAACTCACCCCAGTGGGACGTCGATGTGAATGACTATGAGAAACCTTGGAGAGGACCGCATATGTGGGTAACCCCCCCCCCCCCCCCCCTCTAGGGAGACCGAATGCAATGGATGTCGAGTGGGTCTAACATAATATTGTAAGAGTACAGTCCATAGTGGATCCAGCATAACAGTAAGAGTCCAGTCCACAGTGGGGTCAGCAGGAAGGATTCCTGAGCGCGGCCACCGCTGCTGCTCCCTACTCCCCTCACCTCCCAGGGGGTGGAACAAGAGGATGGGTCAAATGCAGAGGTTAATTTCACCACACCTAGTGTGTATGTGAGACTATCAGTGGTACTTTAACTTTAAATTTTGTTGTCTTTTTACAAATAAGAATCAATAGGGGAACCGAACCGTTACACAGAATTGAAAGTGGAATCGGAACCGGAAACATCTTTTCAATTCCCATCCCTACTCAGAAGTTTAAAAAACAGGATATAACAACTGGACAGCACAGTTGTTATTATCAGCGTACTGTTAAATGTTAAATGAAAAATGTTATTTTATTAGCGCATGAATACACACAAAGGTATGAAAAATTGGTACCTAGGTATCGATTTAATAGGTACCGTATCGGTTCAAATGCATTAAAGCAATGAGCTGATTTCAAATGGCTCGGGCTCCAAGGAAGACATTTTCGACCGGAGATAGTTGAGATGCTATTAAATGCAAGCTGCAGCGCATTGATCGCGGCGTTTAAGATCGTGTCACCTTTACTCGAAACCCTCCTGATATTCTCGAGCCAACAACACCCGATCAAAAAGCTGATGCGCGTATTGATCGCAACGGCTCCTCGTCAACCAGACGTGTCTGAGTGGTTATGGATGAATGAATAATGTTATTGCAGCAGATATAAACGATAGCTATTGAGCTACATGCTCGCGGAACGCATAGGCGAATATGTGGGTAGTTTCAGTTTCGCGTGTTTAGCTTGTGTATGTGTTCAAGCTAAAGCAGCAGTCA
Source organism: Nerophis lumbriciformis (assembly GCF_033978685.3). Lineage (NCBI taxonomy): Eukaryota > Metazoa > Chordata > Actinopteri > Syngnathiformes > Syngnathidae > Nerophis > Nerophis lumbriciformis. Next base: position 9,483,951 of record NC_084555.2, on the reverse strand, counting down.
CCGCAGGGTGGGCTTTTATTAAAGAGTTGTAATGAGTGAGCGCCATCAGGAGCCAGCTTGCCTATTGATTACCTATAAGGAGCACTCAGTGGAGACGCGCCGTGATCCATAGATAATGCTTTGCACAGGGAGCCTCCACTTAGCTTGCTGCCAAACGTCCGATTCGCCAGTCACGTCTCAGGTTTTGTTGAGCCATACGGGATGGATCTTGTGTCACCGCGGCCCACGACTCTTTTTAAATTGGAGAACCTTCGCGGATGGGAGGAGACTGAGGGCAGAAAAAGGAGAAGACATTGAGGGCAGGAAGAAAATATATTGCTGCGATAAACGGTGGGCTCCTCTCGTTACCTTATAACCCTCTGTTGTTGGTAAAGAAACATTTCATATCCAGTGGAGACTGAGGGCATATTTATTTATTTATTTATTTATTTTATTTATTTATTTTTTTCATTGTACATGAATGAAGGTGTGTGTTGCTGAGCCCGACTTGGACATTATCTGGACTGGACCCTTTGAACAAATCTAAAAACTATTTAAACAAATCTAATTTCATTTACAACCTGGTCTGGTGAAGATAGGGTCCTTTTTTTTTTTATATATAAATATTATATTATCATTATATTTTCATTAATTACTATTTTTTATGTAATTATTTTTATATAATTTTACTTTCTTTTTTATCCAAGAAAATGTTTGTATAGTTATCTTATTTTATTATAAGATAAATATATAAACATTAATTACTATGTTTTATGTAATTATTTTTATACAGTTTTACTTTCTTTTTTATCCAAGAAAATGTTTATATATTTATCTTATTTTATTATAACATTTTCATTAATTACTATTTTTTATGTAATTATTTTTATACAGTTTTACTTTCTTTTTTATCCAAGAAAATGTTTATATATTTATCTTATTTTATTATAACATTTTCATTAATTACTATTTTTTATGTAATTATTTTTATATAGTTTTACTTTCTTTTTTATCCAAGAAAATGTTTATATATTTATCTTATTTCTATATAAGACAAATATACAAACATTTTATTATAAGATAAATATATAAACATTTTCTTGGATAAAAAAGAAAGTAAAACTATATAAAAAATAATTACACAAAAAATAGTAAATAATGAAAATGTTATAATAAAATAAGATAAATATATAAACATTTTCTTGGATAAAAAAGAAAGTAAAACTATATACAAATAATTACATAAAAAATAGTAATTAATGTTTTCTTGGATAAAAAAGAAAGTAAAACTATATAAAAAATAATTACATAAAAAATAGTAATTAATGAAAATGTTAGTGGACCAGCAACACATACAATCATGTGTGCTTCAGGGACTGTGTCCCTTGTTCCTTGTTGTCCATGTTGTGGGAACCCGGAATATTGGTAGCAGAAAGAAACAACCCCTTTTGTGTGAGTGGGTATGGATGAGTGTGAATGGGGGAGGGAGTTTTTTTGGGTTGATGCACTAGTTGAAAGTGTATCTTGTGTTTTTTTCTATGTTGATTTAATAAAAATAAAAATAAAAATAAATAAAAAAAATAATAATAATTAAAAAAAAAAAATGTATTAATCAATCCAACAAAATAATACACAATAATACCATAATAATACAATTCCAATTCCAAAACCTTCAACATTCAGAATAGCAATCAACAGAGCTATTTGAGAGAATACACAAACAAGACACAAAACAATCCAAAAGTAGTCAAACAAAAATGAATACTATCAACAACATATTGGGCATATTGAAAACAGATTACTGCAGATAATAGAGACTGCGGAACATAAAACTGCAAGGGAATGTCCGCATTTACATCTCAACACACGGCTGCTGGTCAAGACAGGTTTTAGGCAGGAGGAGACTGAGGGCGGCAAGTGATTAAAGTATTTAATTCTGGGTTAGTTAGTGGCTGTTTATGAAGAGATTCATTTATTTCAAGAGGAGACTGAGCAAAGCCGCAGAGAAGAGACATGGGGCAGGTGTAGTAAAGTGGTAACTGTGTAGTATGGAACTAAAAGGAGACACATTTGATCCAAAAGAAGACTGAGGGCAACTGTAGCAATGTGGAGACTGTCATAGTGCTGTGTCCAAAGAGTCCCGCTACAGTTTTGAACTCCAAAAGTGGAGGCCACTTCATGCAACCCTTTTGTACTCCACAGTCTACACTTTGCTACACCTGCCCCCAGTCTCCCTTTGGAAAATAATGTGTCACCCCAAAGTTGTATACTCCCATTTCTACTTTGCGACGCCTGCCCTCAGTCTTTTCTTGTATAAAATGTGTCTCCTTGCAGCTTTATACTTCAAAGTCTTCACTTCTCACAATCATCTATTTTCTTTTTGCCCACAATCTGCCAAGAAGTAAATACTGGACTTCCTTGCAGGTATATAGTCAACAGTCTTCACTTTGCTGCAGGTGCCCTCAAGCTCCTCCTGGATAAAATGTGTATCTTTACAAACAGCCACGTGCTGAAAAGTAAATACTGCAGCATCTTGCAGTTTTATACGCCACAGTCTCCACTTTGTTCCACCTGCCCTCAGTCTCCGCTTAGATAAAACGTGTCTCCTTGTAGTTTTATACTCCTGGGTTTCCACTTTTAAACACTTACCCCCAGTCTACTATTGGATAAAATGCATCTATGTGCAGTTTTATACGCCACAGTCTCCACTTTGCTCCACCTGCCCTAAGTCTCCGCTTAGATAAAATGTGTCTCCTTGTAGTTTTATACTCATGAGTTTCCACTTTTAAACACTTACCCCCAGTCTACCATTGGATAAAATGCATCTATATGCAGTTTTATACTGCACAGTCTCCACTCTGCTACTCCTGCCCTCAGTCTCGTCTTGGATAAAATGTGTCTTCTTGCAGTTTTATACTCCTCAGTTTCCACTTTTCTACACTTACCCCCCAGTTTACTATTGGATTAAATGCATCTCTGTGCAGTTTTATACAGCACAGTCTCCACTCTGCTACACCTGCCCTCAGTCTCGTCTTGGATAAAATGTGTCTTCTTGCAGTCTTATACTCCTCTGTCTTCACTTAATACAACAATCCATTTTTTGTTGCCCTCAATCTGCCAAGGAGTAAATATGGACTACCTTGCAGGTGTTTAGTGTGCAATCTCCACCTTGCTGCAGCTGCCCTCAGTCTCCTCTTGGACAAAATGTGTCTCCTTGTAGTTTTATACTCCTCACTCTCCACTTTTCTACACTTAACCCCAGTCTATTGTTGGATAAAATGCATCGCTGTGCAGTTTTGTACTGCACAGTCTCCACTCTGCTACACCTGCCCTCAGTCTCGTCTTGGATAAAATGTGTCTTCTTGCAGTCTTATACTCCTCTGTCCTCACTTAATACAACAATCCATATTTTGTTGCCTTCAATCTGCCAATGAGTAACTATGGACTACCTTGCAGGTGTATAATGCGCAATCTCCACCTTGCTGCAGCTGCCCTCAGTCTCCTCTTGGACAAAATGTGTCTCCTTGTAGTTTTATACTCCTCGCTCTCCACTTTTCTACACTTACCCCCAGTCTACTGTTGGATAAAATGCATCGCTGTGCAGTTTTGTACTGCACAGTCTCCACTCTGCTACACCTGTCCTGAGTCTCGTCTTGGATAAAATGTGTCTTCTTGCAGTCTTATACTCCTCTGTCTTCACTTAATACAACAATCCATTTTTTGTTGCCCTCAATCTGCCAAGGAGTAAATATGGACTACCTTGCAGGTGTATAGTGTGCAATCTCCACCTTGCTGCAGCTGCCCTCAGTCTCCTCTTGGACAAAATGTGTCTCCTTGTAGTTTTATACTCCTCACTCTCCACTTTTCTACACTTAACCCCAGTCTATTGTTGGATAAAATGCATCGCTGTGCAGTTTTGTACTGCACAGTCTCCACTCTGCTACACCTGCCCTCAGTCTCGTCTTGGATAAAATGTGTCTTCTTGCAGTCTTATACTCCTCTGTCTTCACTTAATACAACAATCCATTTTTTGTTGCCCTCAATCTGCCAAGGAGTAAATATGGACTACCTTGCAGGTGTTTAGTGTGCAATCTCCACCTTGCTGCAGCTGCCCTCAGTCTCCTCTTGGACAAAATGTGTCTCCTTGTAGTTTTATACTCCTCACTCTCCACTTTTCTACACTTAACCCCAGTCTATTGTTGGATAAAATGCATCGCTGTGCAGTTTTGTACTGCACAGTCTCCACTCTGCTACACCTGCCCTCAGTCTCGTCTTGGATAAAATGTGTCTTCTTGCAGTCTTATACTCCTCTGTCCTCACTTAATACAACAATCCATATTTTGTTGCCTTCAATCTGCCAATGAGTAACTATGGACTACCTTGCAGGTGTATAATGCGCAATCTCCACCTTGCTGCAGCTGCCCTCAGTCTCCTCTTGGACAAAATGTGTCTCCTTGTAGTTTTATACTCCTCGCTCTCCACTTTTCTACACTTACCCCCAGTCTACTGTTGGATAAAATGCATCGCTGTGCAGTTTTGTACTGCACAGTCTCCACTCTGTTACACCTGTCCTGAGTCTCGTCTTGGATAAAATGTGTCTTCTTGCAGTCTTATACTCCTCTGTCTTCACTTAATACAACAATCCATTTTTTGTTGCCCTCAATCTGCCAAGGAGTAAATATGGACTACCTTGCAGGTGTATAGTGTGCAATCTCCACCTTGCTGCAGCTGCCCTCAGTCTCCTCTTGGACAAAATGTGTCTCCTTGTAGTTTTATACTCCTCACTCTCCACTTTTCTACACTTAACCCCAGTCTATTGTTGGATAAAATGCATCGCTGTGCAGTTTTGTACTGCACAGTCTCCACTCTGCTACACCTGCCCTCAGTCTCGTCTTGGATAAAATGTGTCTTCTTGCAGTCTTATACTCCTCTGTCTTCACTTAATACAACAATCCATATTTTGTTGCCTTCAATCTGCCAATGAGTAACTATGGACTACCTTGCAGGTGTATAGTGTGCAATCTCCACCTTGCTGCAGCTGCCCTCAGTCTCCTCTTGGACAAAATGTGTCTCCTTGTAGTTTTATACTCCTCACTCTCCACTTTTCTACACTTAACCCCAGTCTATTGTTGGATAAAATGCATCGCTGTGCAGTTTTGTACTGCACAGTCTCCACTCTGCTACACCTGCCCTCAGTCTCGTCTTGGATAAAATGTGTCTTCTTGCAGTCTTATACTCCTCTGTCTTCACTTAATACAACAATCCATGTTTTGTTGCCCTCAATCTGCCAATGAGTAACTATGGACTACCTTGCAGGTGTATAATGCGCAATCTCCACCTTGCTGCAGCTGCCCTCAGTCTCCTCTTGGACAAAATGTGTCTCCTTGTAGTTTTATACTCCTCGCTCTCCACTTTTCTACACTTACCCCCAGTCTACTGTTGGATAAAATGCATCGCTGTGCAGTTTTGTACTGCACAGTCTCCACTCTGTTACACCTGTCCTGAGTCTCGTCTTGGATAAAATGTGTCTTCTTGCAGTCTTATACTCCTCTGTCTTCACTTAGTACAACAATCCATTTTTTGTTGCCCTCAATCTGCCAAGGAGTAAATATGGACTACCTTGCAGGTGTATAGTGTGCAATCTCCACCTTGCTGCAGCTGCCCTCAGTCTCCTCTTGGACAAAATGTGTCTCCTTGTAGTTTTATACTCCTCAGTTTCCACTTTTCTACACTTACCCCCAGTTTACTATTGGATTAAATGCATCTCTGTGCAGTTTTATACAGCACAGTCTCCACTCTGCTACACCTGCCCTCAGTCTCGTCTTGGATAAAATGTGTCTTCTTGCAGTCTTATACTCCTCTGTCTTCACTTAATACAACAATCCATTTTTTGTTGCCCTCAATCTGCCAAGGAGTAAATATGGACTACCTTGCAGGTGTATAGTGTGCAATCTCCACCTTGCTGCAGCTGCCCTCAGTCTCCTCTTGGACAAAATGTGTCTCCTTGTAGTTTTATACTCCTCGCTCTCCACTTTTCTACACTTACCCCCAGTCTACTGTTGGATAAAATGCATCGCTGTGCAGTTTTGTACTGCACAGTCTCCACTCTGTTACACCTGTCCTGAGTCTCGTCTTGGATAAAATGTGTCTTCTTGCAGTCGTATACTTCTCTGTCTTCACTTAATACAACAATCCATTTTGTGTTGCCCTCAATCTGCCGAGGAGTAAATATGGACTACCTTGCAGGTGTATAGTGTACATTTGCCACCTTGCTGCAGCTGCCCTCAGTCTCCTCTTGGACACAATGTGTCTCCTTGTAGTTTTATACTCCTTAGTCTGCACTTGTCTACTATTGGATAAAATGCATTTTTGTGCAGTTTTATGCTGCACAATCTCCACTCTGCTACACCTGCCCTCAGTCTCGTCTTGGATAAAATGTGTCTTCTTGCAATATTTTACTCCTCAGTCTTCACTTAATACAACAATCCATTTTTTGGAAGTCTATAGTGCACAATCTCCACCTTGCTGCAGCTGCCCTCAGTCTCATTTTGGACAAAATGTGTCTCCTTGCAGTTTTATAATCCACAGTCTCCACTTTGCTACACCTGCCCCAGTTTACTATTGAATAACATGTGTCTCTGTGTGTTTTTATACGGGACAGTCTCCACATTGCTACAGCTGCCCTCAGTCTTCTTTTGGATCAAATGTGTCTCCTTTTAGTTCCATACTACACAGTTACCACTTTACTACACCTGCCCCATGTCTCTTCTCGGATAAAAAGTGTCTCCCTGCAGTTTTATACTTCACAGTCTTCACTCTTCTTCTTCTTCTCAATCTTTTTTCTTTTTGTAGTTAAAAAAAATCAAATATGTACATTTTCAAAAGTAAAAGTAAATACTGTACATCCTTGCAGTCTTCACTTTGCTGCAGCTGCCCTCAATCTCCTCTTGGATAAAATGTATCTCTTAACCACAGGCTGTGCTGAGGAGTAAATACTGGAACATCCTGCAGTTTTATACGCCACAGTTTACACTTAAATGCTTTCTGTCAGCCCTCAGTCTCCTCCTGCATAAATGTCTCCTGCATACAGTTCAGGAGAGGAGTCATTCTCACCCATGGTTGTTGTTTCTTTGCTGACTTTCTGTCCTATGTATGCCAAGCTCGGCTCAACCTTCACCAACCAGATGCTGGCTCATGGTCTTTAAATCATGAGTGTTGCGTGCATAACGTTATATTTGCAGGTTATAGATTTCCTTCCACGTTAAAGATTTACAGTGCCATCAAACTTACTAGCCAGTAGCTCATGCAAGTGGACGGGGAGGCAGAAAATCATGACACATAAGTCAGAAATTGAACAATATATGTAAGTAAACCCTGAGAGCGTCTGGGGAGCGAGTGTGGGGATTGAAGAGTCTTCCGCCATCACATAATAATCCCCCCTCGCATAGTCAGGCAGTTCATTTCAATGCAAATCAGTGTCCGGCCCTTCTTGTGGGAGCAATGCTGTGGACGGTAGTTTCTCTTATTTAACTTGGATTGTGTAGAGAGAGCTCAAGCGGTCTTGCAATACCACACCCTGCCTCCAGGGCTTCACACCACTGCCTTCTATTGTCCAATCTAAGGTTGCAGCGTTACATAAGAGGGCAAATTCTTCTTTCCTCGTGGACTGTTGTCCTGTCAAAAGAAAAAAGACTTTCTCTTCACTTTGTCGTCTTGATTACTGCAATTAAATGTGTCCGCTATCACCCACTCTAATTACCGCCGCCACTGCTGCTAGAAATAGGCTCCTTCATGCAAGAAACAGCCATGGATGTGAAATCGACCCAAAAACATCAAGATTAATTTTCTCTGCTTTTTTTTCTTTTATTTTGAGCATCTACATCATCTCTCAGCAAAGACGTCTCACGAAAGTTATCTCCGTTGGTTTGACGCATAATCCCACCAGTTTTCTAAGTACTTAAGTTTGCTATGTGACAACGTATCTTTGTGCTTTTTGTGCTGCTGTGTTAGTCTTTTTTTACTTAGAATTAATTAACTAACATTTTTTACACCTTAATACTCATACTTAACCAATCATGTTTTGGAAACTATTTTAATCAAACCAACTGGATAACTTTTTTAGAAGACATTCCTATGGTTTTGATGTATTTATAATACCGTGTGAACATATGCAATACTTTTTGTATGATTTCCTACAACATAATTGTGGGTATACAGGACTGTCTCAGAAAATTAGAATATTGTGATAAAGTCCTTTATTTTCTGTAATGCAACTAAAAACATGAAAATGTCATACATTCTGGATTCATTACACATCAACTGAAATATTGCAAGCCTTTTATTATTTTAATATTGATGATTATGGCATACATCTTAAGAAAACTCAAAAATCCCATCTCAAAAAATTGTTGGATATGAATTCAAACCATAACTAAGCATGCACCACTATAACTCTTTTCTCAAAGTAGGTGTACTGTCACGACCTGTCACATCATGCCGTGACTTATTTGGAGTTTTTTGGTGTTTTTTTGTGTGTTTTATTTTAATTCTCATATTGCGCTCCTATTTTGTTGTTGATTGTCATGTCATATACGGATGTACTTTGTGGACGCCGTCTGCTATTATAGCGGCACTTGCCTTGTGTTTATTTTCAATCCAATCCAATCCACTTTATTTATATAGCACATTTAAACAACAAAATGTTTCCAAAGTGCTGCACAACAATATTAAACACAATTAAAAACAATATAAAATAAATATGATTAAAAACTATTTTAAAGGGTAAAACCAATTCAAACAGTAAATAGAAATCAACATTTTAAAAACACAGAGGACAACAGAGGACCACAAAACTCACGTAGTGTTAAAAGCCAGAAAATAAAAGTGGGTCTTAAGACGAGACTTAAAACACTCCACTGTGGGAGCAGTTCAAACATGGAGGGGCAGAGTGTTCCAGAGCTTAGGGCCGACCACAGAGAAGGCCCTGTCTCCCCTGGTTTTAAGTCTCGTCTTGGTTTAAGTAGATACCTTTTTACCTGCACAATACCTCCCGTTGTCGTCTGCATATTGTGATCACGACAAACCATGTTCCCGACATCTACATAGCAATTAGCTACCTGCTGCCACCTACTGATATGGAAGAGTATTACACGGTTACTCTGCCGAGCTCCAGACAGCACAGACACTCAACAATGGCACATATGCGGATTATAATTACTGGTTTGCAAACAATATTTTTAACCCAATTAGTTAAATTACATAATCTCCCACGGCACACCAGACTGTATCTCACGGTACACTAGTGTGCCGCGGCACAGTGGTTGAAAAACACTGCCCTAAGAGACAGGCGACGAGCCCAGACGGCTTGACACGGTGTGACAGCTCTTCACGACAGCCTGATGATTAGTCGCTTCTTTGATGCAGCGTCTTCTATTAATGCACATTTTCCAGCAGAATAAGTCTGATTGCGGTAAAATAAACACCACCTCCGCATGTACTATATAGCAGCTTGTTCTTTCCCACACTTGCACATTTCTTGACATGCAGACTTTGTAGAATGAGAGGAATTAATGGAATTTCAGCATGATAACAGCCAGCCTCTTCTTCTACTTCTTTCTTTCGCCTTTTCTTCTTTCTTACAAGCACAAGGAGGTCTGACAAGTGGCCCTTAACCCAGAAATAAGCAGACAATTAGTCGGTTAATGCCTTGCTGGGACAATGAAACTGCTTAATGCCTTCTCATTCATTGTTACATCGCAGGAACAACATGTTCAAGGCCAGAGACCGTTCAACCACACTATGTGATACTAATAATACCAGCGATTAGCTGGGTATGCAAAACACACTGGAAAAAAATCCACCTAACCTTTGAAATTTGAGTCGATGAAGGCATTTAATAATATTTACATTTCTTCAACAAGGTACTTTTTGGTATTCATTCCTGTCGTGGCTATTAAACGTCCATTAAAAATGCAGATGGAGGGCTTGATAAACAACATTTCGTGACTGCCAGAATGTTAAAACTTTCAAATAGAGGATTGGAAACATGAAATTTAAGCGCCAGAGGGGTCATGTGTTGTTGCATTGGTGTCCCCTTGATTATCGTGCAGTTATGTTCCAGACCCCTGGCTTTGGCTTTGCATAGTAGAGTTTAAACTTACACTTACAGATGTAGCGACCAACTGTAGTTTCTGACAGTGTTTTTTCTGAAGTGTTCCTGGGCCCATGTGGTGATATCCCTTACACACTGATGTCGCTTTGTGATGCAGTACCGCCTGAGGGATCGAAGGTCCGCAATATCATCGCTTACGTGCAGTGATTTCTCCAGATTCTCTGAACCTTTTGATGATATTACAGACTATAGATGGTGAAATCCCTAAATTCCTTGCAATAGCTCGTTGAGAAATGTTGTTCGTAAACTGTTCAACAATTTGCTCACGCATTTGTTCACAAAGTGCTGACCCTGGCCCCATCCTTGTTTGTGAATGACTGAGCATTCCATGGAAGCTGCTTTTATACCCAATCAAGGCACCCACTTGTTCCCAATTAGCCAGTTCACCTGCGGGATGTTCCAAATAAGTGTTTAATGAGCATTCCTCAACTTTCTCAGTCTTTGTTGCCACTTGTGCCAGCTTTTTTGAAACATATTGCTGGCATCAAATTCCAAATGAGTTAATATTTGCAAAAAATAACAACATTTTCCAGTTCGAACATTAAGTATCTTGTCTTTGCAGTCTAATCAATTGAATATAGGTTAAAAAGGATTTGCAAATCATTGTATTCTGTTTTTATTTACGATTTACACATACTTGCCAACCTTGAGACCTCCGATTTCGGGAGGGTGGTCGGGGGTGGGGAGCGTGGTTAAGAGGGGAGGAGTATATTTACAGCTAGAATTCACCAAGTCAAGTATTTCATATATATATATATATATATATATATAAGAAATACTTGACTTTCAGTGAATTCTAGCTATATATATATATATATATATATATATATATATATATATAAATAAGAGAAATACTTGAATTTCAGTGTTCATTTATTTACACACACATAACACTCATCTACTCATTGTTGAGTTAAGGGTTGAATTGTCCATCCTTGTTCTATTCTCTGTCACTATTTACTAACCATGCTGAACACCCTCTCTGATGATGCATTCTGCTTCGTCTCCTTGTTGTGTGCGCAGCTGTGCACTGCACTCTCTAAAAGCCCTAGATGTTAATGTCACATATGCATGTACAGTAGATGGCAGTATTGTCCTGTTTAAGAGTGTCACAACATTGCTGTTTACGGCAGACAAACTGCTTTACGGTAGACAAAAACGTGACTGCTGTTGTTGTCGCGCCGGGAGGACGTTAATGAAACTGCCTAACAATAAACCCACATAAGAAACCAAGAACTCGCCCTCGATCATTCTACAGTTATAACGTCATTGGGCAGGCACACTGTTTATATTGTGGGAAAGCGGACGTGAAAACAGGCTGTCGACACGTCACTCCGGTCCGCCTGAATTTCGGGAGATTTTCGGGAGAAAATTTGTCCCGGGAGGTTTTTGGGAGAAGCGCTGAATTTCGGGAGTCTCCCGGAAAATCCGGGAGAGTTGGCAAGTATGGATTTACACAACGTGCATACTTCACTGGTTTTGGGTTTTGTATAGGGAAACAACCTTTTTTAAACATTTAAAGTGTCATCTTTTTCATGGATTTCAATGACATTGACAAGTGTTAGTAAAACTCCATGTTGCATGATTTTCACACAGCCAAAAAAAAAGTCCACCTCTTTCATTCACGACATACCTACTTGTGCCTCACCTACGTGGGGGTTGGGCATGCCCGGAAATGATGATTAAGAAAACTGTGTTTAACTTCTTTTTTTTTTTTTTTTTTTTTTTTTGTGTCCTGTCCAGCTTCTCAGGCAAATCATATAGTTGATGTAGATGCCCATGTCGGCTGTTCAGATTTACTTTACAAAAGAGAAGTGTAGGATACTTCTCTTGTTGCCTTATTTGTATTTGACTTTATTAAATGTATTTATATTATCAGAGTGGAGCAGGAGGGGATAGAAAGAGAGAAAAAAAAGAAGACAGAGGGGGAAATTGTGGGGACAAGAGGGGGATTAGACAGAGAGACAAAAACAACAACAGCAAACAACAACAACAACAACAATAGAGCAACATCAGCAAATATGACATGTACAAATATGATGGTAAAAGTAATAGCAAATAAGCAGTTAGCGAAAAATAAAAAATAATACAGAAATGACAATGAGCATTATTACACTACAAATGGATCAATACAAATACCAATAGAAATAGCGCTATTGATAATGAACAATACCAATAATTTACCTTTATTATCAACAATACAGTTGTTTAAATGCAACAATACATATACGTAATGATAACTTGAGATACGAAAGAATGCAGAAAAATGGAGGGGGAGAAAGAGAAGCAACCTACATTAACCTTGTAGATTGTTATAGTCACAATAGGTTAAGCTTTGTCAGTGTGCCATGTGTTACACCCAGTTTACCCTAGGGCAACAACGTTAATATATGTTTGATGAAACTGTGTTTAACTTCAAGCGCATAAAAAAAATCACTTAAACACAGACAGGAGAATAGGGTCAATTGTGAAGTGAATTATATTTATATAGCGCTTTTACATAGTGAAACCCAATATCTAAGTTACATTTAAACCAGTGTGGGTGGCACTGGGAGCAGGTGGGTAAAGTGTCTTGCCCAAGGACACAACGGCAGTGACTAGGATGGCGGAAGCGGGGATCGAACCCGGAACCCTCAAGTTGCTGGCACGGCCACTCTACCAACCGAGCTATACCGCCCCGGTGCATACTATTTCTTGCTCAGTCCTTGATATTTGGGCTATTTTCTCCCCTCCACTAAAATGTAAAACCTGTTGATTGTTTGCTTCGGTACCTGAACGGATGACTGTCTGACTGTCAGTCGGCCGGAATAAGCTCTCTTTCACCACGGCGTGTGCAGATTTCCATCTTTAATGCGGCTAATGTCAGACAGAGACGGCGGCGGGCAGGAGACAAAGGCCAGAAAAATCGACAGTGATATTCTCCGACCGGATTTGAGGTGGCGGGCATGAGAGGGAGGGGGAAATGTCACGGCCAATCTTTAATGACGGGCCTGGCGGGAACTATAGTTAGATAAATTATTTAAAGTCTTTCATTTAAGAATGTACCCCCCCCCCCCCCCCCCCCCACCAACCCCCTCCAAAAGAAATGCTGCTGAGATGATGTGCACAGAGGCTGGGGAAAGGTCAGCAGTGTGTTGGGAGTGCTTCATTAACCTCCCACCACCTCCCGCCTCAATTATTTCTGTCAAAGAGCACCTCGGGGATGTGAGATAGGGGAGGTGGGGGGGCGGGGGGGGGGGGGACGTGGATGCTGTGGTTGGAGCTGATACCACCAACACGCTCTCGCCGCTCGGGAGACGAGAGCTGAAGGGGCTTCGCCGACTGTCGGCCTTATCTGGGAACCTGACGGCGCTTCGGAGCAGGAAGAATGTTTGGGAGACTTCGGTGGAGGCAAAGTCCCTGGAGGTGTTTTATGTGTGTGAGTGTGTGTGTGTGTGTGTGTGTGTGTGTGTGTGTGTGTGTGTGTGTGTGTGTGTGTGTGTGTGTGTGTGTGTGTGTGTGTGTGTGTGTGAGTGAGTGTACAAATGGTCAGCGAGGATGATGGCTGTAGCCAAAGATTGAGGAACGCTCAACACTTTGATTCCCTAAAATGTTTTGTGCTTTCATCAAAACTAGAGATGTCCGATAATGGCTTTTTTGCCGATATTCTGATATTGTCCAACTCTTAATTACCGATATCAACCAATACCGATACATACAGTCGTGGAATTAACACATTGTTATGCCTAATTTTGTTGTGATGCCCAGCTGGATGCATTAAACAATGTAACAAGGTTTTCCAAAATAAATCAACTCAGGTTATGGGGGGGAAAAATGCCAACATGGCACTGCCATATTTATTATTGAAGTCACAAAGTGCATTATTTTTTTTAACATGCCTCAAAACAGCAGCTTGGAATTTGGGACATGCTCTCCCTGAGAGAGCATGAGGAGGATGAGGTGGGCGGGGTTCAGGTGTGGGGGATGGGGGGGTGTATATTGTAGGGTCCCGGAAGAGTTAGTGCTGAAAGGGGTTCTGGGTATTTGTTCTGTTGTGTTTATGTTGTGTTACGGTGCGGATGTTCTCCCGAAATGTGTTTGTCATTCTTGTTTGGTGTGGGTTCACAGTGTGGCGCATATTTATAGCAGTGTTAAAGTTGTCTATACGGCCACCCTCCGTGTACATTCACTTGAGTGTGTGAAAAGCCGTAGATATGTTATTGGGCTGGCACGCAAAGGCAGTGCCTTCAAGGTTTATTGGGGCTCTGTACTTCTCCCTACGTGCGTGTACACAGTGGCGTTTTAAAAAGTCATACATTTTACTTTTTAAAACCGATACCGATAATTTTGAAACCGATACCGATAATTTCTGATATTACATTTATCGGTCGATAATATCGTCAGTCCAATATTATCGGACATCTCTAATCAAAACCCAAGAGCTAACAGGAAGATGACAAAGTTGGACTCATCCAGCAGGGCATGTCAGGATGACTCGCCTCCATCTTTCTAGTGGTTACCTCCGAGTTACGAAACCGCTTCATTACGAAGCTGGCTGTGGCGCGTTCTTTCTGACGTCACTTCTTGTGTGGGGCGCGGTGTCATGATCCGTGGTTCGGATCATGTTTTTGTTATGTTCTGTTAGTTTTGGACTCCCTTAGTTCCTGTTTGTGTACCTCTGGGTTTATTTTAGTTTCCATGGGGATTAATTGGATTCACCTGCCTCTGGTTAGTGGTCGGCACGCTCAGCTGCTGTCAACCACTAATCAGAGAGCTATTTAGTCACCTTGCTCGCCACGCTCAGTCTGACGTCATTGTTTGCTTATGCTACAGTCACGTAAGTTTTGTTTGTTCATGCCACAGCTAGTAAGTTTTCCTTGCCATAGTCTATGCTAAGTATTTGCTTTAGCTCCAAGTGCGATCAGCGCGTTGTGCCTTTGCCTTGTGTTCCTTTTTGTTTGTACCTCTTTGAGAGTTAATAATTAAATCATGTTCTTACCTGCACGCTTTGTCCGGAATGGTCCGTCTGCATTCCTGGGAGAACGACCCCGCAGTAAGCTGCGAAAACCACATCATGACACGCTGTCTTTCTGACGTCACTTCCTTTCCGAACTCAGTTTGTAAACGATCAATGAGTCCATACAAAGCAAAGAGTCGGAGATTCAAGAAATAGACGGCGTGCTTACCCGTGTAAAAAATTGTCTAAACGATAGTTTAGTGTGGCTGAAACCGGGCTTAGGCTAAATAATTATTCGTTTAAGAGGTTATCCGGCTTAGTGTAGATATAGCCTCAGAAAAGTAGCGTCAGATTTACCGCCCGTCCGAGCACCCACTGGCAGAAATGTAGATCGGCGCCTATGCTCCCGACGCATTTTCATTTACATATGTGTCTGTGGAGGTTGCCCTCCAGTGGGTTCTTCGGACCACCAAGCATCGACATGAGAGTCCAGTTCAGATTCACAATGACGTTTTATTTTTTCAAATACAGTCTTTTTGTGGCTTTTCAGCAATTGTCTTTTTCTCTCGCTCTCGCTCCGACTCTCCTTCAGCTCCAACTCCCACTCCAACAACTCTCTCCTCCTGGCTGCTGCCTTTTAACAGAGCGACAGGTGATTAGATAACCAGGCCCAGGTGGGCCATCTACGCACCTTTCGCTGATTTTTCGCTGATTTCGAAGCCGGTCTTGGCACACCCCGCTTTGCTGCAGGCCCGCAGGCCACGCCCCCCCTCCACAGTGTCATTTTCATTTGAGTCATGGTGCTACAATGGATGGATTAGTTCCTTGCTGCATGAAGGGTGAAGGAGTGAGACTTGAGCAGAACGACAGAGTATTCTGTGCGATTAGAGTTGATGCTTCATGTTGACACAGAGCAAACTGTCCCACTCGCATTATTTCATTCACCTTTCACTGGCGTGGAGGATGGACTATCAGATGGAGAATAGCAAGCGAAAAGGGGTCAGCAGTGGTCAGAGAGTTCAGCTGGCACACACCGACATGTGAAGCGAGTGATTAGTATTATACATTACAACAGAAAAAACATGTTTCGAGAAATATGATACACACACTAGGAGGAGGTGATGTCAGAGGGAAGAAAAAGTGCCTGCCTGATTTTTTCCACAAGTAAAAACCCTGACATTAAATTTCCCGGCTGCCTTCTGATTTAATCTGAGCGGGGATGCAAACAGCATGTAAGTGTGTGTGTGTGTGTGTGTGTGTGTGTGTGTGTGTGTGTGTGTGTGTGTGTGTGTGTGTGTGTGTGTGTGTGTGTGTGTGTGTGTGTGTGTGTGTGTGTGTGTGTTTGAGGGATTGTTTGCCAGCTAGATTGTGACATATCAGGACCCGCTACCTGCTGCCCTCACTTTAGCCTTACAAATCACAAACAAGGTTCTAGCACCGCCCACCACAGGCTCTTAGGTGCTTGTTGTTAGTTACCTCACGACTGCTTTGTTCGTAGGATTTGATCAAAACAAATACTCTGAGGAGTCGGTTTTTATTAGTCATCTGGTGCGACAAAAAACGAGGCAATTTTTCCTATAAGAAAAAACTGCACATCCAATTAATTTGTTTCGGACAAAAACACATTTTAAAGAGAATAATTATAGTTTTACATGCAAAAAACATAATTGTTATGTCTATGGACGTTTTCATTCATCCAGGTCATTGTTTTCTCAGGGCATTCAATCAATCGCAACAAGACTGTTCAGTTTGTCTTAAAAGACATTTTTGCCTCTCATCCGAGTAGTTTTTATCAGTTCATGCTCATAGACTTAGGCCTCGTTCACACTGCACGTCAATTGTTGCCCATCTGTGACCTCTATCAGACTTTTTAATGTCAGTGTAAACCAGACCTTGGAAAATTAAGGCCCGGGGCGTTAAGCTTTTCAATCTGGCCCGGCGGACATTCCCAAATATTTTTGGGGGGATCTGTAAGATGGAAACTGTAGCTGCCTTTATGACATGCAGTGATGTTTTCAAATGACCGTAAGTCTTGAACTATACAAAGTATTTCAATGGCTGGAATCTGCGCTTTTGCATGATATACTAGTTACTATGGTAATCTAAGTCACTGCAGCTCAGAGAAGGCACCAAGCAGCGTCGGAGCATTTCAACAGAGTGTTTCCAGAGCTGCAAGCCTGAAATGCGCGTGTCAGTGAACTGAAGTGAATTATATTTATGTAGCGCTTTTCTCTAGTGACTCAAAGCGCTTTTACATAGTGGAACCCAATATCTATGTTGCATTTAAACCAGTGTGGGTGGCACTGGGAGCAGGTGGGTAAAGTGTCTTGCCCAAGGACACAACGGCAGTGACTCGGATGGCGGAAGCGGGGATCGAACTTGGAACCCTCAAGTTTCTGGCACGGCCACTCTACCAACCGAGCTATACCGCCCCACAGGGACAGACGCGGAAGAATATTTTTACAACAAAGTTCTAAAGCTTAGTGATGTATCAGATAGTAGTTTTTTTTTGGTTTTTTTTACCCTTCACGTTCATATTTTGCTGTGTTTGTTGCATTTTGTTGTAAAATATGTCAATCAAGAGGAATGTCGATCGAGAGGGGGTTTGACGTTCATATGTTGTCAATATTCAGTGTTTTATCGTTCATTGTTAATATTAAAATCCTACATTCTTTATTTTCATATACATTTTGGGTGTCTCATGCAGTAAAGACAATTTAAAATTCCATTCAGTTTTTTTAAGGCGGTCTGTCATAATGTTTTTAGCTTTCAATCAGACATTATTGTGAGGTTTTGCATTAGTGTTCCTAAAAATAGATACACCGGCCCCCAGAAGAAAAAAAAATCGCTAAATTTGCCCTCTGAGTCAAAATAATTGCCCAGGTCTGGTGTAAACAGTGAAATTCAGAATTATTTATATCCGACCCAGACCTCTTTTTCAATGTGGGAATAAATCGGATATATATGCGATGGGTCCTCGCAATAAGCAGACATCGAAGCAAAATATCCCGTAAAACTGCCAGAGCCAAAATACTTGTCATTTTCCTTTATAATCTTCTACGCTCAATAATTCTGTTCAGAAAATGTTGACTTCGATAGCACAATTTCCTTTAAATTGCCACAAATGCCGACAAGAGTAAAAGCCATGTTCACTTTCGTTAACACTGCATGTCATGTCTGCATTTCGGGTCAGGTTGCATATTTTTGTAATGTGAACGGCCACATAAAAGATCGTATTCGACAAAAAAATCCGAATTGGACATCAGACCCTGCAGTGTGACCGTAGCCATACATTGGTCAGATCTAGTCTTTTTTATAGGGGTGTTACGATTCATCAATAGGTCGATCTATAGATTTATATTCCTATTATTCAATTCCATTGACCAATGCTTGGCAAGTTGGCCTTCCGGAAGATATATGTCAATCTAACATTGTTTTAAAAGGAAATCAGTTTATTATATTGATACTAGCAAAAAGAAAAAATGAAAATTAAGAACGGAAGACGTTTATACAATTTAGCAATTTTAATGATAAGGACATTAAAGGGGAACATTATCACCAGACCTATGTAAGCGTCAATATATACCTTGATGTTGCAGAAAAAAGACCATATATTTTTTTAACCGATTTCCGAACTCTAAATGGGTGAATTTTGGCAAATTAAACGCCTTTCTATTATTCGCTCTCGGAGCGATGACATCACGTTGTGATGACATCACGTTGTGACGTCACATCGGGAAGCAATCCGCCATTTTCTCAAACACATTACAAACACCGAGTCAAATCAGCTCTGTTATTTTCCGTTTTTTCGACTGTTTTCCGTACCTTGGAGACATCATGCCACGAACAGGGACGGATTCAAGTTGCACCAGTGGCCCAAAGATGCGAAAGTGGCAAGAAATTGGACGTTTGTTCCGCACACTTTACCGGCGAAAGCTATGCTACGACAGAGATGGCATAGAAGAATATCGACCCTAGCTTCCCTGGCCTGCTGACATCAACACCAAAACTGGACGGATCAGCTTTCAGGAAAAGAGAGCGGATGAGGGTATGTCTACAGAATATATTAATTGATGAAAACTGGGCTGTCTGCACTCTCAAAGTGCATGTTGTTGCCAAATGTATTTCACATGCTGTAAACCTAGTTCATAGTTGTTAGTTTCCTTTAATGCCAAGAAACACATACCAATCGTTGGTTAGAAGGCGATCGCCGGATTTGTCCTCGCTTTCTCCCGTGTCGCTGGCTGTCGTGTCGTTTTTGTCGGTTTTGCTTGCATACGGTTCAAACCGATATGGCTCAATAGCTTCAGTTTCTTCTTCGATTTCGTTTTCGCTACCTGCCTCCACACTACAACCATCCGTTTCAATACGTGCGTAATCTGTTGAATCGCTTAAGCCGCTGAAATCCGAGTCTGAATCCGAGCTAATGTCGCTATTCCTTGCTGTTCTATCCGCCATGTTTGTTTGTATTGGCATCACTGTGTGACGTCACAGGAAAATGGACGGGTGTATATAACGATGGTTAAAATCAGGCACTTTGAAGCTTTTTTTAGGGATATTGCGTGATGGGTAAAATTTTGAAAACAACTTCGATAAATAAAATAAGCCACTGGGAACTGATTTTTAATGGTTTTAACCCTTCTGAAATTGTGATAATGATCCCCTTTAAGCTTTTCAATCTGGCCCGGCGGACATTCCCAAATATTTTTTGGGGGATCTGTAAGATGGAAACTGTAGCTGCCTTTATGACGTGCAGTGATGTTTTCAAATGACCGTAAGTCTTGAACTATACAAAGTATTTCAATGGCTGCAATCTGCGCTTTTGCATGATATACTAGTTACCATGGTAATCTAAGTCACAACAGCTCAGACGAGGAACCAAGCAGCGTGGGTGGGGAGTGTTTCCACAGAGTGTTTCCAGAGCGGCCAGCCTGAAATGCACGTGTCAGGGACAGACGTGGAAGGAGATTATTACAACAAAGTTCTAAAGCTTAGTGATATATCAGATATATCAGATAGGAGGTGGGTTTTTTTTTTTTACCCTTCACGGTCATATTTCACTGTGTTTGTTGCATTTTTGTTGCGTTTCGCTTGATTGTAAAATATGCCGATCAAGAGGGAGACATATGTTGTCAATATTCAGTGTTTTACCGTTCATAGTTGATATTGTAAATCCCACATTCTTTCTTTTTATGTACATTCTGGGTGTCTCATTCAGTAAAAAAAAATTCAAAATTCCATTCGGTTTTTTATGGCGGTCTGTCATAATGTTTTTAGCCTTCAATCAGACATTATTGTGAGGTTTTGTATTAGTGTTCCTAAAAATAGATACACCGGCCCCCAGAAGAAAAAAAATCGAAAAATTTGCCCCCTGAGTCAAAATAGTTGCCCAGGCCTGGTGTAAACAGTGAAATTCAGAATTATTTATATCCGACCCAGGCCTCTTTTTCAATGTGGAAATAAATCGGATATATATGCGATGCGTCCTCGTATTCATTCGACCTGAACTTCATCAAAAAGCGATAAGCAGACATCGAAGCAAAATATCCCGTAAATCTGCCAGAGCCAAAATACTTGTCATTTTCCTTTATAATCTTCTACGCTCAATAATTCAGTTCAGAAAATGTTGACTTCGATAGCACAATTTCCTTTAAATTGCCACAAATGCCGACGAGAGTAAAAGCCATGTTCACTTTCGTTAACACTGCATGTCATGTCTGCATTTCGGGTCAGGTTGCATATTTTTGTAATGTGAACGGCCACATAAAAGATCGTATTCGACAAAAAAATCCGAATTGGACATCAGACCCTGCAGTGTGACCGTAGCCATACATTGGTCAGATCTAGTCTTTTTTATAGGAGTGTTACAATTCATCAATAGGTCGATTTATAGATTTATATTCCTATTATTCAATTCCATTGACCAATGCTTGGCAAGTTGGCCTTCCGGAAGATATATGTCAATCTAGCATTGTTTTAAAAGGAAATCAGTTTATTATATTGATACTAGCAAAAAGAAAAAATGAAAATTAAGAACGGAAGACGTTTATACAATTTAGCAATTTTAATGATAAGGACATTAAAGGGGAACATTATCACCAGACCTATGTAAGCGTCAATATATACCTTGATGTTGCAGAAAAAAGACCATATGTTTTTTCAACCGATTTCCGAACTCTAAATTGGTGAATTTTGGCGAATTAAACGCCTTTCCATTATTCGCTCTCGGAGCGATGACGTCACGTGAGGTCACATCGGGAAGCAATCCGCCATTTTCTCAAACACATTACAAACACCGAGTCAAATCAGCTCTGTTATTTTCCGTTTTTTCGACTGTTTTCCGTACTTTCGAGACACCATGCCTCGTCGGTGTGTTGTCGGAGGGTGTAACAACACGAACAGGGACGGATTCAAGTTGCACCAGTGGCCCAAAGATGCGAAAGTGGCAAGAAATTGGACGTTTGTTCCGCACACTTTACCGACGAAAGCTATGCTACGACAGAGATGGCAAGAATGTGTGGATATCCTGCGACACTCAAAGCAGATGCATTTCCAACGATAAAGTCGAAGAAATCTGCCGCCAGACCCCCAGGAAAAGAGAGCGGATGAGGGTATGTCTACAGAATATATTAATTGATGAAAACTGGGCTGTCTGCACTCTCAAAGTGTATGTTGTTGCCAAATGTATTTCACATGCTGTAAACCTAGTTCATAGTTGTTTGTTTCCTTTAATGCCAAACAAACACATACCAATTGTTGGTTAGAAGGCGATCGCCGAATTCGTCCTCGCTTTCTCCCGTGTCGCTGGCTGTCATGTCGTTTTCGTCGGTTTCGCTTGCATACGGTTCAAACCGATATGGCTCAATAGCTTCAGTTTCTTCTTCAATTTCGTTTTCGCTACCTGCCTCCACACTACAACCATCCGTTTCAATACATGCGTAATCTGTTGGATCGCTTAAGCCGCTGAAATCCGAGTCTGAATCTGAGCTAATGTCGCTATATCTTGCTGTTCTATCCTCCATGTTTGTTTGTATTGGCATCACTGTGTGACGTCACAGGAAAATGGACGGGTGTATATAACGATGGCTAAAATCAGGCACTTTGAAGCTTTTTTTAGGGATATTGCGTGATGGGTAAAATTTTGAAAAAAACTTCGAAAAATAAAATAAGCCACTGGGAACTGATTTTTAATGGTTTTAACCCTTCTGAAATTGTGATAATGTTCCCCTTTAAACGTTTCTGAAGTCTGTCTGCCCGTCTGCGGTGTCGCCGTCAGTCATCAAAACAAGACTGGCGGATAAAGAATAGAATATCATAAAGCGGAAAGCCACAACACAACAAGTTTCAACTGCATCACAATTGTAAAAGCTACAACAAATACAAACCCCACAACACAATAACATTAAGTCCGCAACACAACTTTAAGACACAGAGGAAGTGACGGCGGAGCAAGTTTCACTGACCAACCAGGTGTGGCTGATGCGGAAGGTTGAAAACAATGTAATGAACATAGTATATCAATATAATTGAAAAACTACAAAAAGCTATTAATGACAATGATGATATTTGTCTTAATCACAAGTGTCTCAAAGGGCTGCACAAGCCACAACGACATCCTCG
Organism: Nerophis lumbriciformis; assembly: GCF_033978685.3. Taxonomy (NCBI): domain Eukaryota; kingdom Metazoa; phylum Chordata; class Actinopteri; order Syngnathiformes; family Syngnathidae; genus Nerophis; species Nerophis lumbriciformis. The sequence goes on along the minus strand of NC_084555.2, from coordinate 9,461,245 downwards.
GCTCAGATCCTACATCAGGGCAAGAAAAAACTCAACCCAATAGGAACAAAGACAAACCTTGAAGAGGACCGCAGATGAATTAATTTCAACTCACTGAGTCCTTTCAGATCGTATCGTTCTAAATAAACTAATATCGTCCCTGAATCGTATCGGCAACCTCAAATTATGATTCAAATCGAATCAGTGTTAAAACATATCATTACACCCCTGAAGACTCATGTCGGCGAAGCATGATTCTGGAAAAGGCGAAGAACTAGTCCAGAATTACATGGAAGGAACTGGTAATGATCTTAAGTGTCCTGGGATCGAGTTCACCAATGAAACTACGTAGCTGTGAAGGACTGATATCCTGCAGTACCAACAAGGTCATCCTGCTTAACAAAGCACAAACTTGTCTGAAGTTTGCCAATGAAAACCTGAATGGCTCAAACAAAGCTCAGAAGAATGTGATGCGTTCAGATGGGAAGAATGCTGAATGTAAGTCTGACAACACATCCTATAGATGGGAAGGCTCTGATCGTTTGTTTGCTCATGTTACAACAAGACTCCATTGAGGATCTTATGAACAGGTCATGTGCCAAAAATCATCTTGGATGACAACGTCCTGGCCTCAGCTGGAACACTGCAGATAGTTCATGGATAGGGTTGGTCACCGTTTAGATTTGGATGATTCCGGTTCTGATTCCGGTTCCTCGTTTCAATTCTGGTTCCCAACGATTCGCAATTCCCATTCTTTTAAGATTAAATTTCCCACTGTATTTTAAAGCACTGTAAATATATTGGTCTTTTGAAGTTTCTTTCCCCAGAAGTGCACTTTTATAAAAGCCTCACTTTAACTTAAAAACAAACCTGTTCCACGCTGTTTTTTAGTGATAACTTTTTAAAACTTTCACATTTAGTAATACAGCACTTTAAACTGTAGTTTCTGAGTTATAGAGTGCACCAGAATTTAAGCTGCACCCACCAAGTTTTATAAGATATAGATATTGTGTACATATATTAGCCGCACCGGACCATAAGCCGCAGATATTTTTCAAACATTTATGTCCATACCTTAATTGTTTCCAAACAGTGCCTGTCACATGACAGTAAAACAGCTGGTCAAACAAAACAGAAGTCATGGTCATAGACAGACTCAATAACTTCACAGTGACATTTTGGTGAGTTTACGAAACTGAAACAATACAAAAAGAATGCCATTGTAAGTTAATAATACTAACACAAACACTTGTAAACGAGTTAGCATATTTGCTAATGCTAACAACGCTAGCTGGATTACATTACGATAACACGTACAAATAAGCATGAAAACACTCCTACGGACATCACACATGGGACGGTTTAGTAAGTGTGAATTGTTTTAGTTATAGTGTTAAACTTACAAACGTTGATTGGAGTGATGAATGAAGATTCCTTTCAAGCAGAAATGCTATAGACGAACAAAAGACAAAATGGGATATACTTCCGGCTCAACACACGAAACGGCTCAACACACGAAACAGGAAGCATATTTTCAACTTGCAGCACCTGTATTCAGGGGCGCCAAAAAGGGGGGGTAAAGGAGACGGATTCTAGGGGCCCATGATGGAGGGGGGCCCAGAGAGGCCCCTAATGATGATGAAATTATAATACAGAAAAAATAATGACACTGTGTTGGGGGCCCTGTAAAGATTATTTTCATGGGGCCCAAAATCCCTAGCGGCGCCCCTGCCTGTATTGAACGGACTCGTCCAAAGGATGGCGCCATAGCACAAACAATAACACATCTTTTTAGTCTTTCTTTCGGTATTATATGAAAACTCTTTGTTCAATGCAAAACATCATGGCCGTTAGCAAAAACAAATCCGTAAATTAGCTGCATCGTTTTATAAGCTGCAGGGTTCAAAGTGTAGGACAAAAGTAGTGGCTTATAGTCCAAAAAATACAGTAACATCATGTTGTTTTCTTTATGTATTTTTAAACCGCTTTTGTTCTGTTACCACACTCGTATTAGTTGTTTTTGTACTCTGTAAAGCAGGGGTCCTCAAACTACGGCCCGCGGGCCGGATCCGGCCCCCCAGCATCCAAAATCCGGCCCACAGGAAGTCCCAAGTAAAAAAAAATTGTTTTTTATGTATTTATTTATTTTTTATTTGATTTGATTTTTTAAATATATTGTCTTTCTAATCCATTTTCTACCGCTTGTTACTCTTGGTGTCTCCTAGCCACTCAGGCAAATCATATTGTCTAAAAATGAATTTTCCCATCGATAACGTGACAATGTTAAATGTTGATGAACATCAATGTTAATTGATGTTAAATGACAAAATGGATTATAAAGACAATGTGTACATATATATATATATTTATATATATATATATATATGTATATATATATATATATATATATATATATATATATATATATATATATATATATATATATATATATATATATATATATATATATATATGTGTGTATATATATATATATATATATATATATATATATATATATATATACCTACATATATATATATATATATATATATGTATATATATATATATATATATATATATATATATATATATATATATACATATATATACAGCCTGGGCCCCGGCCAAATTTTTTTAACCCAATGCGGCCCCCGAGTCAAAAAGTTTGGGGACCTCTGCTGTAAAGCATCTTTGAGTTTTTAAAAAGTGGATTATTCTTGTTTTTATGTTCATAAAAACATTTACATATATCTTGTTTATGGATCACAATCCAAACCCTATCAGGGTTTTATGCTGCCAATTCCGATCTTACATGAGTGAAATTGACCTTTCCTTCAATCAAATCTGAATGAATTCTTATCTTTTATTAAAGGTTTATGTTTTCAGGATTTTTTTTTTGAACAAAGTCTGTCTCTTGGGAACAATACAAGTACCATTACATTCTAGACTGCTCATATCTTTGTAAGAATGTTGGCTTAACAACTCAACAAGGGATCAAATACTTACAGTATTTCCTTAACTCTTTATATTATGCCAGATAGCCCGTTGCACCCTTCTAAACGTCTGCTACAAAGTAGTTTAATCCGATTTATACGTGGCTGAACATGCTTTTTAGAGCGTTTTGTTATTGAACGCAACTCCTATCTGTGAATGCACGCATAGTTGATGTCTGTGTTGAGTCTACGAGAGGAGCGCGAGAGCGAGGCTAATTTCCACCCGGCTTAGGGTCCTAACGGACTCAAGCTGCTTTTGACCTGATAAGCTCATTAGAATTCCACACTAATTACAACAGGACCAAGAAAGCTTTTTGGCCCGCCACCAGATGTGAGCAACAGGTCCCCAGTGTTTCAGTTCAGCAGGGAGAACGCTTAAAGTGCAAGGATAAACAAACAACACAATCACTTGTTAAACAACAACTTCTAAGACAGAAGGACATAAAATGTGCAGTTTTGACAAATCCAGGTATCTTTCTTTAAGTGTACTGTTTTACCTTGGTTTTTGTACACTGTCTCTCGGTTATCATAAGGTCCAACATTGAGTGTCACTAACTAGTCCGTTTGTCTGCGTAGTACGATGCGGGATTGTGTATCCAGATAAAGAATCTCACAAGTCTGCACTTTTATTCAAAAAATGATTGCATACGACTGCAAAATAAGCCATCATGGAGCCAGATAATGTTGTGAGTGCCAGAACTTTGATAAAGAAGGATAGAAACACTATTGAACCCGAGAAAGAATGTTGGTAAACTGATTGTAAATGTTCATTCATCCATTTCATTCGTAATTTATATTTATGTCAATTTGTTGTCTGTTTGTACAACTATAATTATTAACTTCTTTGCTGGGGTTTGTTTTTCAGTTTGTTTGGTTGTTAGTTAGTTATCAGAATCAGAATCAGAAATACTTTATTAATCCCCGAGGGGAAATTAAAATTTTCAGCACAATCCCATTCAAGATCAGACAAACATTACAGGTGGAAAGAATAGGATCGCTGACGGGTCTGCCAACTTCCGGCGCCCCTTACAAAAAAAGGTGAGTTACAGGTAACCAATGGGGGGTTTGGGGGGTGAGAAAAAAAAAATCGGTCTAAGCCTGGGCCCCTGGAGAGGGGGTCCAGACTGAGGCCAAGGGGAAAAAACACTCATAGCCATAGCACACATCCTTCTTACATGTGTGTAAGAGGGAAACATCAAACATCAAAGAACACAAAGAACATTAAATACATTTAAAGAGCAGAGCTGATGCAACCAGCCACTTATACACACAGCTATGAATAAAAAACCAACATAGGGTAGATTTAAAAAAAAAAAAATAAATCAGGAAATGTCAGAAACAGGCTTAGTTAGTCAGTTAGTTAGTTAGTTACTTAGTTAGTTAGGGATATACGACTGAATTTGACGAAACCTTCAGAAAAAGTCAAAAAATTGTGTTGGCTCGTTAGTTTGTTAGCAGCATAGGGCATATTTTAATAAAACCTTCAACATATATCATAAATTGGGTTGGTTAGTTAGTTTGTTATTTAGTTAAACCGTCAGAAAATGTCATAGACAGGGTTAGTTGATTTGATTTGATTTGATTAGTTAGTTATGTTGGCATATTTTAATTAAACTTTAAAGTAGCCATATGTTGCACCTACTCAGTGGCCTAGTGATTAGAGTGTCCGCCCTGAGATCAGTAGGTTGTGAGTTCAAACACTGGCCCAGTCATACCAAAGACTATAAAAATGGGACCCATTACCTCCCTGCTTGGCACTCAGCATCAAAGGTTGGAATTGGGGGTTAAATCACCAAAAATGATTCCCGGGCGTGGCCACCGCTGCTGCCCGCTGCCCCCCTCACCTCCCAGGGGTGATCAAGGGTGATGGGTCAAATGCAGAGAATAATTTTGCCACACCTAGTGTTTGTGTGACTATCATTGGTACTTGAACTTTTTAACTTTTTTAATGAACTGACCCCGTCTATGACATTTTCTGAAGGTTTAACCAACTAACAAACTAACTAACTAACTAAAGGAGCCATATGTGGGCAGTACTGTGGAACAGGGGTTAGTGCATGTGCCTTACAACACCAAGGTCCTGGGTTGGATCCCCGGGCTCGGGGTCTTTCTGTGTGGAGTTTGCATGTTCTCCCCGTGACTGTGTGGGTTCTTTCCAGGTTCTCCGGGTTCCTCTCACCTCCAAAGACATGCACCCGGGGATAGGTTGATTGGCAACACTAAATTGGCCCTCGTGTGTGAATGTGAGTGTGAATATTGTCCGTCTATCTGTGTTGGCCCTGCGACCCCAAAAGGGACAAGCGGTAGAAAAATGGATGGATGGAAGAGCCATATGTAACAATCTGGCCAGAAATGGTACTGCAATCATGGTCACAATTCAGTAGTCCCTTCCCCCTCTCTCCCTGACGGAGGTTGCCAGATACGCAGCCCAATCCAGCTCGATCGACTGGGCTACTCCACTGCCTTTTACTCGGGGTTGAGATAATGAATAGACAACGGTTTTGTCGATAACAAATCTCCAACCAACACATTTTTCACAGGAATTAAGCTATTTTCAGGAAGAACTTTGTCATGCCTGCGTACAATATCACAACAAATGGCAATCATATTGTTATTGTCAGTACTGTCAGAAAACGAAGACTAAAACGAAGTACAATTAACGCTAGCAATGGTTTTACTGGTGAAAATAAGTACAGCATGCTTAGCAGCCCAAAACTAAAGAGGATACATTTTACCAAAATATGCCTACAGGCTACGGTTTCAAATGTTTCATATTGCCATATAACTTGGTATATGTAGTCCACAATGTGCAAATATGAATGGGGAATTATTTTATCATGTAATTTGGCTGTCTCCATACATTTCACATTGCCATGATGATAGCCGTGCTAATGTTGGAACCCGTATCAGCATATTGAGAACGAAATAGACACTGACACTACCCATATCCACAAAGGTTGTATTTGTCGAAAATATATATTTGCCCTGTCAGTTCGATGACACATCGACATACAGGCTAACGGGCATAAATTTCCCAATGTGTCATTGACCAGGCTAGCATGCCAAGCATTCGTTGCACGAACATACTAGCTTTGTTAGACAAGATCATAGATTATATTGGACAGTATAGTTTACATACGAAATGTCCACTTCAATTTATTACAAGTAATGAGAAAACATAAATGCCTGACTTACCTATCAAGGAGGAAATTAGCTAGTTTGGCGTCAGATGAAAAAGTCTTCTCCGCCTTCAATCGTCTCCAACTTTCAAAGGCGCCCCCGATGCAAATCCTTGTTTTGTTGCTGGCTTTGTCATGAATAAGTCGAGAATCGTGACGACGCCTTTTAGATTTACTAAGGTTTGACATGTTTAGTAACTTTACCAGTGGCAGTAGCTAGACGAAGATGGTGTTGCGTAACTGGCAACCTGGATGTGACACTCACATACTTTCTAATTGGTCAAATGGTAGAGGGCGGGACATCAAAATGAAAATGTAAAATTAGAAATGTAAATCTAATTTTGAAATGAGCATATCTCGGCTGAACTACTATTATTAGTTATAGAGGTATTCGAGAAGAACATGATTTATTAATGCCTTTAAAACCTTCAAAACATTTCAGAAGCTGGGTTGGTTAGTGAGTGAGTGAGTGAGTGAGTGAGTGAGTGAGCGAGTGAGTGAGTGAGTGAGTGAGTGAGTGAGTGAGTGAGTGAGTGAGTGAGTTTGTTAGTCAGTTAGTCAGTCAGTTAGCCTTCAAACCTTCAAAATTATGACAGAAGTTGAGTGAGTGAGTGAGTTAGTTAGTTAGTTAGTTAGTTAGTTAGTTAGTTAGTTAGTTAGTTAGTTAGTTAGTTAGTTGGATTGTTGGATAGTTAGTGCTAAATTTGAAGACACTTTCAGAAAAAATCAAACATTGGGTTGTCATTTTGGTAGTTAGCAGCATAGGGCATATTTTAATTAAACCTTCAAACAATGTCAGAAGTTGGGTTAGTTAGTTAGTTAGTTAGTTAGTTAGTTAGTTAGTTAGTTAGTTAGTGTGTTTGCAGATGTTGATTAAACCTTCAAAAAATGGCATATACAGTTTTTTTTAAAAGAAAATGTCAAAAACAAAGTTACTTACAATGGCGTATTCAAATTAAACTTTATGTAAATGTCAATGGGGTTTCTTAGTTAGTTAGTTAGTCATAATCAAATGAATCCTTCAGAACATGGTTAGCTAGTTAGTTAGTTAGTTAGTTAGTTAGTTAGTTAGTTAGTTAGTTAGTTAGTTAGTTAGTTAGTTAGTTAGTTAGTTAGTTAGTTAGTGTGTTTGCAGATTTTGATTCAACCTTCAAAAAATGGCATATACAGTTTTTTTTTAAAACAAAGTTACTTACAATGTCGTATTCAAAGTAAACTTTATGTAAATGTCAATGGGGTTTCTTAGTTAGTTAGTTAGTTAGTTAGTTAGTTAGTTAGTTAGTCATAATCAAATGAAACCTTCAGAACATGGTTAGTTAGTTAGTTAGTTAGTGTGTTTGCAGATTTTGATTAAACCTTCAAAAAATGGCATATACAGTTTTTTTTTAAACAAAGTTACTTACAATGTCGTATTCAAAGTAAACTTTATGTAAATGTCAATGGGGTTTCTTAGTTAGTTAGTTAGTTAGTCATAATCAAATGAAACCTTCAGAACATGGTTAGTTAGTTAGTTAGTTAGTTAGTTAGTTAGTTAGTTAGTTAGTTAGTTAACTGTGGTATATCTTAACCAAACAGTTAAGGAATGGCAACACATTAGTTAGTTAGTTAGTTAGTTAGTTAGTTAGTTAGTTAGTTAGTTAGTTAGTCAGTCAGTTGGTTAGTTAGTTGGTTAGTTGGTTAGTTGGTTAGTTAGTTAGTTAGTTAGTTGGTTAGTTGGTTAGTTAGTTAGTTAGTTAGTTAGTTAGTTAGTTAGTTAGTTAGTTAGTGTGTTTGCAGATTTTGATTAAACCTTCAAAAAAATGGCATATACAGTTTTTTTTAAAGAAAATGTCAAAAACAAAGTTACTTACAATGGCGTATTCAAATTAAACTTTATGTAAATGTCAATGGGGTTTCTTAGTTAGTTAGTTAGTCATAATCAAATGAAACCTTCAGAACATGGTTAGTTAGTTAGTTAGTTAGTTAGTTAGTTAGTTAGTTAGTTAGTTAGTTAGTTAGTTAGTTAGTTAGTTAGTTAACTGTGGTATAGCTTAACCAAACAGTTAACCAAAAGTGATTCAATTTGGAGGGTGATCTGGATCCCCATATTGTGTTTACTATTGGGAGATGGGGCCTGGTGAATGTCTGCACTCTCCAAGTGCTTTTCTGGTTCTCTATAAAATCTGTTTGTGTTGATAATTATTGACTGGATTTGTATTACTTTTATTGGGGAAAATGATTTGTTTTTTGTCTTTATTGGACATTTTGGAACAGATTACTCGCAAAAACCATATACTTATTTCTCCACTATAACGGCCGTAACTTTAAACATGAAAGAGTGATTTGTAACAAGAATATATCCTGTCTGTGTTTAATCTCTGGGCCGCTAATACACACACATATCACTAAAGCTAATTTCACCATTTGACATCACGTTGTCACCTTCATTTAAAAAAAAGAGAGCTGCCATGGATGAGTCAGTGGCTTATTTCATCTGAAGAAACTTTCATGGTGGCAAGATAATTAGGTCATGCGTCTTTATGTAAGAGATATTTACATATTAGCTCGCGAGCGTCAAAAAGAAACTTTTGTGGAATGTAAACTCTAGAAGTGGACACCGAGGTATTAAAGTCATATTTTCGCTATTAACAGCAATTGTCTCCTCTTCTCATTTAATCTTCCACCAAGCACTTTGTATCCACACGTCAATCCCTCCTTTGAAAGGAATGGACTTTAATCGTCCCCATTGTAAAACACTATTATTTTTAAACTAACATTTTAGCATTAGGAATGTGTGTATATATATATATATATATATATATATATATATATATATATATATATATATATATATATACAGTGGGGCAAAAAAGTACTTAGTCAGCCACCGATTGTGCAAGTTCTCCCACTTTAAATGATGACAGAGGTGTGTAATTTTCATCATAGGTACACTTCAACTGTGAGAGACAGAATGTGAAAAGAAATCCAGGAATTCACATTGTAGGATTTTTAAAGAATTTATTTGTAAATTATGGTGGCAAATAAGTATTTGGTCAATAACAAAAATTCAACTCAATACTTTGTAATATAACCTTTGTTGGCAATAACAGACCATTTTTGCACACACAGTAGCTGGTATTTTGGCCCATTCCTCCATGCAGATCTTCTCGAGAGTAGTGATGTTTTGGGGCTGTCGCAGAGCAACACAGACTTTCAACTCCCTCCACAGATTTTCTATGGGGTTGAGGTCTGGAGACTGGCTAGGCCACTCCAGGACTTTCAAATGCTTCTTACGGAGCCACTCCTTCGTTGCCCGGGCGGTGTGTTTGGGATCATTGTCATGCTGGAAGACCCAGCCACGTTTCATCTTCAAAGCTCTCACTGATGGAAGGAGGTTTTGGCTCAAAATCTCACGATACATGGCCCCGTTCATTCTTTCCTTAACACGGTTCAGTCGGCCTGTCCCCTTAGCAGAAAAACAGCCCCAAAGCATGATGTTTCCACCCCCATGCTTCACAGTAGGTATGGTGTTCTTGGGATGCAACTCAGTATTCTTCTTCCTCCAAACACGACGAGTTGAGTTTATACCAAAAAGTTCTATTTTGGTTTCATCTGACCACATGACATTCTCCCAATCCTCTGCTGTATCATCCATGTGCTCTCTGGCAAACTTCAGACGGGCCTGGACATGCACTGGCTTAAGCAGGGGGACACGTCTGGCACTGCAGGATTTGATTCCCTGTCGGCGTAGTGTGTTACTGATGGTAGCCTTTGTTACTTTGGTCCCAGCTCTCTGCAGATCATTCACCAGGTCCCCCCGTGTGGTTCTGGGATTTTTGCTCATCGTTCTGATGATCATTTTGACCCCACGGGATGAGATCTTGCGTGGAGCCCCAGATCGAGGGAGATTATCAGTGGTCTTGTATGTCTTGCATTTTCTGATAATTGCTCCCACAGTTGATTTTTTCACACCAAGCTGCTTGCCTATTGTAGATTCACTCTTCACAGTCTGGTGCAGGTCTACAATTCTATTCCTGGTGTCCTTTGGTCTTGGCCATAGTGGAGTTTGGAGTCTGACTGTTTGAGGCTGTGGACAGGTGTCTTTTATACAGATAGCGAGTTCAAACAGGTGCCATTAATACAGGTAACGAGTGGAGGACAGAAGAGCTTCTTAAAGAAGAAGTTAAAGGTCTGTGAGAGCCAGAGATCTTCCTTGTTTGAAGTGACCAAATACTTATTTTCCACCATAATTTACAAATAAATTCTTAAAAATTCCTACAATGTGAATTCCTGGATTTTTTTTTTTCACATTCTGTCTCTCACAGTTGAAGTGTACCTATGATGAAAATTACAGACCTCTGTCATCATTTTAAGTGGGAGAACTTGCACAATCGGTGGCTGACTAAATACTGTTTTGCCCCACTGTATGTCAATTTAAAAGAGTAGAAGATAACCTGCCAAGTATAGAAAATCATAGGATTATCCACAACCAAACCGCCAAGACAAAAATAAATAACACAGAGAAAGAATTATTAACACTTGTATAATTTATTTAAAAAATAAGTGTGATAAATAGTACTATTAGTTTAATAAAAATGTTTGAATATTTTGTAAAAAAATATATAATATACTCCATAATTAAGGTTGTGATTTGTTTATGCAATTATGTGTGATGACATGGAAGTGTGTATATAAACCAGAAATAGTAGATGTTAAAAATAATATTAATAATGTTACAACATTTTGAACTACAAACCCTATTAAATATATACACAAATTATTGTCCATCGTAAAAGTGATCAGAATAATATTCTATATTTTTCATTTCAATATGCATGTTGATATAACATATAATAATAATAATAATAATAATAATAATAATATCATATAATAGTATTAAAACATATTAATATGCCCTAACAAATACATTTAACACCAGAATAAAATTAAAGAACATTGTTTAAATGGAAAATGTGTTTTTTAAATTCCAGGCCGAATGTCTAATTGAAATTAAAGTCAGTAATATATATATATATATATATATATATATATATATATATATATATATATATATATACACCATTTTTTTGGTTACTTTTTTTTAATAGTATTAATTAATATGAATTAATAATTTCAATATTTTTTATAATCTTGAATTATTAGAAAGAAAAAAATCAATATTGGTCAGCCAGTAGGGACATAACTAGAGAATCGTATGAGCCCCCAATGAATGTCTGCATAAAGACTTAGGCCGGTCCACCGCCTGGTGTGGCAACACAACAGACGTGAAGGCGAGCGTCTGGCACACATTGGTACCTCGGGACCGGGTAATGACTGGCGCCATTTGTATTTGGCTCCGCTTTGTCTCTCTTCACGTGACGTTAGCCCTTTAGGATGTGTGCACCGTTGTGGTTCGCAGGATAATGTACTCAGTTTGTACCGTACTGTACAGAATGCGTACTTAATGTGTACTAATGTCGGGATGTTAGTTTGTCGGGATTTCCTAATGAGCGTTGTGTGTCTGCTGGGACGACACGTCATGGGACGCCTGTCAGCGTTCGGCATCTTTCAATGCACACACAAAGACCACCTTTACGTTCTTCTCCTTCGCCCCGTGCTCGCCTTTTTCTTCCTTCCTTTTCTTTCTTCCTTCCTTCGCTCGAGCCTTCATTTGAAAAACAGGGGAGGAATCGATTGGCGGTCGCAGCCTCTCATCTTCCTGCCCTCCTTCAATGTGTTATTCTCTTACACGCTGATGGGCCTCTGGAGTGTTGGCTTGTGCTCATAGCTATCCAACACACACACACACACACACACACACACACACACACACACACACATGCTTCTACAGTGTTCTGAACACAGTGTTAATGTACAGTGTGTTCTCTAGCACCTCCTTTTTATATATATATATATATATATATATATATATATATATATATATATATATATATATATAAACCATTTTCATGTTCCTTTGAAATATTTAACATCTAGAAAGATATCGCACACTTTTTTTTTATTTTGCCTTTTTTCCACAAGGAATAAATAATAAATAAATAAATAATGTGTGAAAGTGAGTGTGAATGTTGTCTGTCTATCTGTGTTGGCCCTGCGATGAGGTGGCGACTTGTCCAGGGTGTAACCCCGCCTTCCGCCCGAATGCAGCTGAGATAGGCTCCAGCACCCCCCGCGACCCCGAAATGGAAAAGCGGTAGGAAATGGATGGATGGATAACAAGTGTGATTCTTAAAAACAGCTCCTATTACCTAGTGAATCTAAACACGGCTAAAATGTGTTTTTGATGCACTGTGGGTCCTACAAAAAACAGCAAAGCGCTCCTGTCACATGGAGGATCTTTGATTTGTGTTTTTACAAACCCCGTTTCCATATGAGTTGGGAAATTGTGTTAGATGTAAATATAAACGGAATACAATGATTTGCAAATCATTTTCAACCCATATTCAGTTGAATATGCTACAAAGACAACATATTTGATGTTCAAACTGATAAACATTTTTTTTTTTTTTGCAAATAATCATTAACTTTAGAATTTGATGCCAGCAACACGTGACAAAGAAGTCGGGGAAAGGTGGCAATAAATACTGATAAAGTTGAGGAATGCTCATCAAACACTTATTTGGAACATCCCACAGGTGAACAGGCAAATTGGGAACAGGTGGGTGCCATGATTGGGTATAAAAGTAGATTCCATGAAATGCTCAGTCATTCACAAACAAGGATGGGGCGAGGGTCACCACTTTGTCAACAAATGCGTGAGCAAATTGTTGAACAGTTTAAGAAAAACCTTTCTCAACCAGCTATTGCAAGGAATTTAGGGATTTCACCATCTACGGTCCGTAATATCATCAAAGGGTTCAGAGAATCTGGAGAAATCACTGCACGTAAGCAGCTAAGCCCGTAACCTTCGAACTCTCAGGCTGTACTGCATCAACAAGCGACATCAGTGTGTAAAGGATATCACCACATGGGCTCAGGAACACTTCAGAAACCCACTGTCAGTAACTACAGTTGGTCGCTACATCTGTAAGTGCAAGTTAAAACTCTCTTATGCAAGGCGAAAACCGTTTATCAACAACACCCAGAAACGCCGTTGGCTTCGCTGGGCCTGAGCTCATCTAAGACGGACTGATACAAAGTGGAAAAGTGTTCTGTGGTCTGACGAGTCCACATTTCAAATTGTTTTTGGAAACTGTGGACGTTGTGTCCTCCGGACCAAAGAGGAAAAGAACCATCCGGATTGTTAGAGGCGCAAAGTTCAAAAGCAAGCATCTGTGATGGTATGGGGGTGTATTAGTGCCCAAGCCATGGGTAACTTACAAATCTGTGAAGGCGCCATTAATGCTGAAAGGTACATACAGGTTTTGGAGCAACATATGTTGCCATCCAAGCAACGTTACCATGGACGCCCCTGCTTATTTCAGCAAGACAATGCCAAGCCACGTGTTACATCAACGTGGCTTCATAGTAAAAGAGTGTGGGTACTAGACTGGCCTGCCTGTAGTCCAGACCTGTCTCCCATTGAAAATGTGTTGCGCATTATGAAGCCTAAAATACCACAACGGAGACCCCCGGACTGTTGAACAACTTAAGCTGTACATCAAGCAAGAATGGGAAATAATTCCACCTGAGAAGCTTAAAAAATGTGTCTCCTCAGTTCCCAAATGTTTACTGAGTGTTGTTAAAAGGAAAGGCCATGCAACACAGTGGTGAACATGCCCTTTCCCAACTACTTTGGCACGTGTTGCAGCCATGAAATTCTAAGTTCATTATTATTTGCAAAAAAAAATAACATTTAATGAATTTGAACATCAAATATCTTGTCTTTGTAGTGCATTCAATTGAATATGGGTTGAAAAGGATTTGCAAATCATTGTATTTTGTATATATTTACATCTAACACAATTTCTCAACTCAAATGGGAACGGGGTTTGTACTAAAAAAACAGCAGAGCGTTCTTATGTTAAAGAGGATCTTTGATTGGGGTGCTGAAAACCGCAGAGTGCTTCTGTCGTATTGACGATCATGGATTTGTGTTGTTGCAAAAGGTGTCACGACCCGGCATCTCTACTGCCGCCTGTCTTCTTTGTGTTGCAGTGCCTGGAATTTGGGTCAGTCCCCTGTGTGCACACCTAATTCTAATTTCCTCTTAATTACTTAAGCTCTTCAGTCCCTTCACTCGGCGCCTGTAGATTCCTGGTGTTTCACCCTTCCAGCCGTGTTCATCTCCTCTGCTTTGGCTCCACTCAAGCTTCGTGGTCCCTGTGGCTCAGCCCCGACGTTGCCGTGTAGTGTTCACTTGTTCCTCTCCACACCTTTTGTGCGCAATTCCTGTTTCTCAACACCTTTTGTGTGCATCCTTAGTTATTTTCCCTCACTGTTTTTTTTAAGTGCGCTTTTTGCTATTATTCCTTTGTAATGTTTGCTCTGCGTTGGAGTCCTATTTCATGGAAGCACTTTGGGACAGAAATAGCTCAAAAACAGCACAGCACTTCTGTCATTACGAAGATCTTTGACTTGCATGTTTGCAGGAGATCTTTAGAAATAGCAAAGTGCACCTGGCACAAAGAGCATCTTTGATTCATGCTTTTTCAGTGCAAAACCCAAAACCAGTGAGGTTGGCACGTAGATGGTGATATTCCTAAATTCCTTGCAATAGCTCGTTGTGAAATGCTGTTCTTAAACTGTTGGGCAACTTGTTCAGGCGTTTGTTGACAAAGTGGTGACCCTCGCCCCATCCTTGTTTGTGAATGACTGAGCATTTCATGGAAGCTGCTTTTATACCCAATCATGGCACCCACCTGTTCCCAATTAGCTTGTTCACCTGTGGGATGTTCCAAATAAGTGTTTGATGAGCATTCCTCAACTTTATCAGTATTTATTGCCACTTGTTCCAGCTTTTTTGAAACATGTTGCAGGCATCAAATTCCAAATGAGCTATTTTTTGCAAAAAATAACAAAGTTTCCCAGTTCGAACGTTAAGTATCTTGTCTTTGAATATAGGTTGAAAAGGATTTGAAAATCATTGTATTCTGTTTTTATTTGCGATTTACACAACATGCATACTTCACTGGTTTTGGTTTTTGTACTTAAAAACAACAGAGTGCTCTTGTCAGATAGAGGATCTTTCGTTTATGTTTTTAACAAAAAACAGCGCAGTGCTCCTGTCATTAAAGGGGAACATTATCACAATTTCTTAAGGGTTAAAACCATTAAAAATCAGTTCCCAGTGGCTTATTTTATTTTTCGAAGTTTTTTTCAAAATTTTACCCATCACGCAATATCCCTAAAAAAAGCTTCAAAGTGCCTGATTTTAACCATCGTTATATACACCCGTCCATTTTCCTGTGACGTCACACAGTGATGCCAATACAAACAAACAGCAAGGTATAGCGACATTAGCTCGGATTCAGACTCGGATTTCAGCGGCTTAACACTGTCTGATAAGCTAATTACTAACAACTATGAACTGGGTTTACAGGATATGAAATACATTTGGCAACAACATGCACTTTGAGAGTGACAGCCAATTTCAGGCGCGCTAAGAACATATATTTTTCCACGATTTCAGCACTCAGGTTAACCATACCTAAATAGACACAAAATACTGCATTACACAAGACTACCCGAATGTACTCGAATGATTGAAAAAAATAAATGTTTTTAAGCTAAATTATTGGTAAACACAGTTTGTGTATAATAATTTACGTAAAACCGTGTGTAATGAATAAAGTTTTCATCAATTAATATATTCTGTAGACATACCCTCATCCGCTCTTTTTTCCTGAAAGCTGATCTGTCCAGTTTTGGAGTTGATGTCAGCAGGCCAGGGAAGCTAAGGTCGATATTCTTCTCTTGATCATCTTCGGTGGCATAAGGGACGGTGTGAGCCAAGATATCCAGGGGGTTTAGCTCGCTCGTCTGCGGGAACAAACTGCCGCCATCGCTTGCCGTGCTACCGAGGTTCTTTGTCCCTGAATTGCTCACACACTCCGGCAGATTCAATGGGGGTCTGGCGGCAGATTTCTTTGACTTTCTCGTTGGAAATGCATCTGCTTTGAGTGTCGCAGGATATCCACACATTCTTGCCATTTCTGTCGTAGCATAGCCTTCGTCAGTAAAGTGTGCGGAACAAACGACTGACCATTTCGTCGGCTTTCCCCACAGCCTCGTATTTTGAACAAATTTCGTCCAATTTCTTGCCACTTTCGCATCTTTGGGCCACTGGTGCAACTTGAATCCGTCCCTGTTCGTGTTGTTACACCCTCCGACAACACACCGACGAGGCATGATGTCTCCAAGGTACGGAAAACAGTCGAAAAAACGGAAAATAACAGAGCTGATTTGACTCGGTGTTTGTAATGTGTTTGAGAAAATGGCGGATTGCTTCCCGATGTGACGTCACAACGTGACGTCATCGCTCCGAGAGCGAATAATAGAAAGGCGTTTAATTTGCCAAATTTCACCCATTTAGAGTTCGGAAATCGGTTAAAAAAATATATGGTCTTTTTTCTGCAACATCAAGGTATATATTGACGCTTACATAGGTCTGGTGATAATGTTCCCCTTTAAGAGGATCTTTGATCTGTTCTTTCCAGTAGGTTCTTGATTGACGGCAAGGCACTCGAGTCTCAGAGGATCTTTGACAAGTGTTTTTGCAGCAGGTTCTTAAAAACAGCAGAACGCTGAATAGATATTTGATATGGGTTTGTGCAGTTGGTTCTTAAACACAGCCCAGAGCTCCTGTCACATCGAGGATCTTTTTTTTATTTGTGCTTTTGAAGTTTAAAAACAGCCGAACGCTCATGTCACACAGAGGATCTTTAAAAAGTGTTTTTTTTCTTTAAGGTTCTTAAAAACAGCAGGGTGCTCCCGTCATATAGACAATCTTTGATTTGTGTTTTTGAAGTACCTTCAAAACAGCAGTCAAATAGAGAATCTTTGAACACATTGCTTATGCGTTTTAAGGTAGGATTTTATGGCTTTTTAACCGTGTCAGCGGCTGCATTCTTTGAGCCATTTGGTGATGTAAACATATTGAAGGCATGTCGGACCCCTCTATTGACGTTCTTTGAAAAAAAGGAATATTAGGGAAGTGAAAAGTAAAACACCTGTGCTCCTGAGACACTTAGAAAAAAAGAAAGCATGAGTCACAAAGTGCACACAAGTCATGTGATGAAGCACAGTAAAGATGAAGATGTCAGGGGTAACAACAGCACACAATAACCATGACGCTGTGTTAACGCATGCATTATTAAAAGGACAACAGCCCGATGTCATCATCATAATCATTTTAGTCACGCCAGAGAAGTAAATAACAGCAGACGTTTACCCTTCACCTAAATGAGATAAGATAACAACATAGAGAGGATGGAGTTTGTGAAGGTGTGTTTTAACATGATTGTTAATTATGATTTTTTTTTTCCTGGTGGTTTATAATTTAGGGAGGACAAGCAATTGGTTATGTTGTGTTTTTTGTTTGCCAAGTGTTATCGCCAACTAGTGGCGTAACATGCACATTACATCTTCTTTAAATGTGTTTAAAGGGAACATTATCACAATTTCAGAATGATTAAAACCATTAAAAATCAGTTCCCAGTGGCTTATAAAATTTTTCGAAGTTTTTTTAAAAATTTTACCCATCACGCAATATCCCTAAAAAAAGCTTCAAAGTGCCTGATTTTAACCACCCGTCCATTTTCCTGTGACGTCACATAGTGAAGCCAACACAAACAAACATGGCGGAAAGAACAGCAAGCTATAGCGACATTTGCTCGGATTCAGACTCGGATTTCAGCGGCTTAAGCGATTCAACAGATTACGCATGTATTGAAACGGATGGTTGTAGTGTGGAGGCAGGTAGCGAAAACGAAATTGAAGAAGAAACTGAAGCTATTGAGCCATATCGGTTTGAACCGAATGCAAGCGAAACCGACGAAAACGACACGACAGCCAGCGACACGGGAGAAAGCGAGGACGAATTTGGCGATCGCCTTCTAACCAACGATTGGTATGTGTTTGTTTGCCATTAAAGGAAACTAACAACTATGAACTAGGTTTACAGCATATGAAATACATTTGGCAACAACATGCACTTTGAGAGTGCAGACAGCCCAGTTTTCATCAATTAATATATTCTGTAGACATACCCTCATGTCAGCAGGCCAGGGAAGCTAGGGTCGATATTCTTCTCTTGATCATCTTCGGGACGGTGTGAGCCAAGACATCCAGGGGGTTTAGCTCGATCGTCTGCGGGAACAAACTGCCGCCATCGCTTGCCGTGCTACCGAGGCCCTTTGTCCCTGAATTGCTCACACACTCCGGCAGATTCAATGGGGGTCTGGCGGCAGATTTCTTTGACTTGATCGTTGGAAATGCATCTGCTTTGAGTGTCGCAGGATATCCACACATTCTTGCCATCTCTGTCGTAGCATAGCTTTCGTCGGTAAAGTGTGCGGAACAAACGTCCAATTTCTTCCCACTTTCGCATCTTTGGACCACTGGTGCAACTTGAATCCGTCCTTGTTTGTGTTGTTACACCCTCCGACAACACACCGACGAGGCATGATGTCTCCAAGGTACGGAAAACAGTCGAAAAAAAGGAAAATAACAGAGCTGATTTGACTCAGTGTTTGAGAAAATGGCGGATTGCTTCCCGATGTGACGCCACGTTGTGACGTCATCGCTCCGAGAGCGAATATTAGAAAGGCGTTTAATTCGCCAAAATTCACTCATTTAGAGTTTGAAAATCGGTTAAAAAAATATATGGTCTTTTTTCTGCAACATCAAGGTATATATTGACGCTTACATAAGTCTGGTGATAATGTTCCCCTTTAATCTACAATACAATGTTATAAAATGTAAATGGTTGCTATGTTTATGTTTTTTATTTTAATGTGAAGTGAATGAATGATGGGTTCTTACTTCTCTGTGAAGCACTATCCATACACTTGGGTAAAACAGAATCCATCCTGTTTGGGTCCCACATCAACCTTAAGAAAGTCAATGACTTCACTATAAAAGTGGGTGACATTGTTATCACCAGGAAAGATGAGGTCACCATCTAGGTTCCATTCTAGAGGCTAATCTTTCCTGTGATAAAATGGCAACCAACGAACGAGATTTCTCTATAGAATCTCCTCTCTGGTCAACAAAAGCACCATGAGGATTCTAGCGGGAACTCTTGTTCAACCCTTTTTCGATTACACATGCACCTCCTGGTACCCTAGCACCTCCAAAACCCTCAAATCTAGACTCCAAACATCCCAGAACAAGCTAGTCAGACTACTTCTAGACCTCCACCTCAGATCACACCTCACTCCTACCCACTTCTCCAAAGTGGGCTGGCTCAGGGTGGAGGACAGAGTAAAACAACTTGCACTGAGCCTAGTCTATAAAATCCGCTACACCTCCCTGATACCGAAGTACATGTCAAACTACTTCCTTAACGTAAATGACCGCCATAACCACAACACCAGGGGGAGCTCTACTAACCACGTTAAACCCAGATTCCGATCTAACAAAGGTCTTAACTCATTCTCTTTCTATGCCACATCAATGTGGATTGCGCTCCCAACAGGTATCAAAGAAAGGGCATCTCTATCCTCCTTCAAAACCGCAATAAAAGTACACCTCCAGGCAACTTCAACCCTAATCTAACACCCTCCCCGGATTGTTAATAATCAAATGTAAACAATCAAATGCAGATATTTTTCTTATGCCTTCTGATCTCTCTCTCTCTCTCTCTCTCTCTCTCTCTCTCTCTCTCTCTCTCTCTATGTCCACTACTTGCTGTACATATCCTACCAAGTCAGACCTACACTGTTTCAATATCCATTTCTCTGTTCTCAATTGTTGATGACTGATGATAACAACCAAACCTAACCCCCCCCTTCCACACTCCGAATTGTAAATAATGTAAATAATTCAATGTATACACCCTGAATATTATCTTGTGTGATGACTGTATTATGATGATAGTATATATGATAGTATATATCTGTATCATGAATAAATTTAAGTGGACCCCGACTTAAACAAGTTGAAAAACTTATTCGGGTGTTACCATTTAGTGGTCAATTGTACGAAATATGTACTTCACTGTGCAACCTACTAATAAAAGTCTCAATCAATCAATCAATCAAACTTCTAAAAAGTATTATCGAAATCTAATACATTATTATTATTACTTTGCAATTTAGGATAGGATAGGTCTTTATTGTCATTGCACAAGTACAACAAAACTTTGTTTTCAGCACAAACCCGTTCAAGATTGGACAAAACAAACAGTGTACAGGGTTACAGAACAGGAACAATGATGGGTCGCCACCACGCGCCCCGTAAAAGATGGGGAAAAAGGTAAAAAGCTGGGGAAGGATGAGGAAAAAAAATACAATCTAGACTGGGCTCCTAAGGGGGCCCAGTCTGGAGTGTGAAAAAAACCTCCATAGCAAAGCACATATACGTACATCTCAAGATATCTAGCAACAGAGGGAAGGGCGAGGTCATGATGGTAGGCCGCAGCTCTCAGGCGCTGACCATCCATTCATCACCCCTATGGGATTTGTGTCGAGGGCGTTGGGTTGGGGGGGGGGGGGGGGGGGGGGGGGGGGTTGTGTATGTGTGACGTATATTTTTGTGGTTGCAAGTGTGTGTGTAAGCCCGTAGTGTGTCTCTGTTCCGCGGCCTTGATGTCTGTGCAGCCGATAAGTCCAAAGTCAACAACAACAGGTGTGTGTCCATGAGAGACAAG
Source organism: Nerophis lumbriciformis (assembly GCF_033978685.3). Lineage (NCBI taxonomy): Eukaryota > Metazoa > Chordata > Actinopteri > Syngnathiformes > Syngnathidae > Nerophis > Nerophis lumbriciformis. The sequence goes on along the minus strand of NC_084555.2, from coordinate 9,440,342 downwards.
AAGGGAGTTTGTTGTGGCTTCGCTGCACTGTCCTTCAGGAGAGTCTCGACGCCAGGGAAAATCCAAGTTAGAATGTTTTGTATGCGAGTGAAAATAAAATTTGCTTTATCAGAAAGAAAGAAAATGGAAAAATGTAAGCTTCTTTAAAGGGGAACTGCACTTCTTTGGCAATTTGTCTCACTATTTACAATCCCTATGTAAGACAAAAACATATGTTTTTCTTGTTAATGCATTATAACTCGTAAAATGAAGTGAAGTATATTTATATAGCACTTTTTCTATAGTGACTTAAAGCGCTTTTAAATAGTGAAACCCAATATCTAAGTTACATTTAAACTAGAGATGTCGGCAGGCCGATATTATCGGCCGATAAATGCGTTAAAATGTAACATCGGAAATTATCGGGGGGTTTTTATTATCGGTATCAATTTTTTATTTTATTTTTTATTATTAAATCAACATAAAAAACACAAGATACACTTACAATTAGTGCACCAACCCAAAAAACCTTCCTCCCCCATTTACACTCATTCACATTCATTCACACAAAAGGGTTGTTTCTTTCTGTTATTAATATTCTGGTTCCTACATTATATATCAATATATATCAATACAGTCTGCAAGGGATACAGTCCGTAAGCACACATGATTATGCGTGCTGCTGGTCCACTAATAGTACTAACCTTTAACAGTTAATTTGACTCATTTTCATTAATTACTAGTTTCAATGTAACTGTTTTTATATTGTTTTACTTTCTTTTTTATTCAAGAAAATGTTTTTAATTTATTCATCCTATTTTATTTTATAAATGTTTTTTTAAAAGTACCTTATCTTCACCATACCTGGTTGCCAAAATTAGGCATAATAATGTGTTAATTGCACGAATCTATATATCGGTTGATATCGGTATCGGTTGATATCGGTATCGGTAATTAAAGAGTTGGACAATATCGGAATATCGGATATTGGCAAAAAGCCATTATCGGACATCCCTAATTTAAACCAGTGTGGGTGGCACTGGGAGCAGGTGGGTAAAGTGTCTTGCCCAAGGACACAACGGCAGTGACTAGGATGGCGAAAGCGGGGATCGAACCCGGAACTTGCTGGCACGGCCACTCTACCAACCGAGCTATACCGCCCACACAGCTTCTATAAAATTCAGCATGTACGTAGTTAAAGGGAGTACACTACTCCGCCCATAAAGCCCTCTAAAAAACATTCAGAAAACACCAACAATACTCCATTTACGTTTTGTGACCTGAATATCAACCAAAGTATTAGTGATATTGTTATTGTAAGCGCTAACGCAGATGGACCATGTGATCCCAGACAGCTTGTGTTGCTGTATTGACATGTTGAGCCGATGAGCTGGTGGAAGTAAATTCTTGATTATAAATAATGCATCTTACCTGTATAGTAGAAAGTTGTGGCCATTAACTAAAAAGTTAGTCAACTTTGACAAACAACTTAGAACAGGAGACGGCGTTAGAGACACAAAAAAACACTTGTTTGCGTTTTTTTGGGGTTTTTTTACCTCTGGGTGAATTATGAATAATCCTTCATCTGAATGGTAAATTATCCGCATCCCATCAGTCAGCATCCCAGTGAGAGCAGACATTGTACAGTATGTGGTTGTTTTATAATGTTTGTGGTTTATATGTCTAGTTCAGCACTTAGCAATACTGCTGCATGATGCTTATAATGTTTCACTAAAGCTGCATCTGTTTAGTACGCCGCTTATAACATTTTTAGCTCATCCTCCTTATTTTCAGGCTAAAAATTATGAGGTTCTGGATCATTTTTTGTCCCAAAATAATCTTACCAAGGCTGCATGAGTGCTAATGTTGTTGTTGTTGTTGAAGGGAAAAGCGAACGTTGTGATGCGTCTGTGAAATTCTCACGCGACCGTATGCTTAAAATAATCAAAATACGTAAATATTACATGTTATTATGAATGTGCCTCTTACTACACTATATTGCCAAAAGTATTCGGCCACCTGCCTTGACTCACATATGAACTTGAAGTGCCATCCCATTCCTAACCCATAGGGTTCAACATGATGTCGGTCCACCTTTTTGCAGCTATTACAGCTTCAACTCTTCTGGGAAGGCTGTCCACAAGGTTGCGGAGTGTGTTTATAGGAATTTTCCACCATTCTTCCAAAAGCGCACTGATGTTGGTCGGGAAGGCCTGGCTCTCAGTCTTCGTCCTAATTCATCCCAAAGGTGTTCCATCAGGTTCAGGTCAGGACTCTGTGCAGGCCAGTCAAGTTCATCCACACCAGACTCTGTCATCCATGTCTTTATGGACCTTGCTTTATGCACTGGTGCACAGTCATGTTGGAAGAGTAAGGGGCCCACTCCAAAGTGTTCCCACAAGGTTTGGAGCATGGAATTGTCCAAAAGTTTTTGGTATCCTGTAGCATTCAAGTTCCTTTCACTGGAACTAAGGGTCCAAGCCCAACTCCTGAAAAACAACTCCACACCATAATTCCTCCTCCACCAAATTTCACACTCGGCACAATGCAGTCCAAAATGTACCGTTTTCTTGGCAACCTCCAAACCCAGACTCGTCCATCAGATTGCCAGATGGAAAAGCGTGATTCGTCACTCCAGAGAACGCATATCCACTGCTCTAGAGTCCAGTGGCGACGTGCTTTACACCACTGCATTCGACGCTTTGCATTGGACTTGGTGATGTATGGCTTAGATGTAGCTGCTCCGCCATGGAAACCCATTCCATGAAGCTCTCTGCGTACTGTACGTGGGCTAATTGGAAGGTCACATGAAGTTTGGAGCTCTGTAGCAACTGACTCTGCAGAAAGTCGGCGACCTCTTTGCGCTTCAGCATCCGCTGACCCCTCTCTGTCAGTTTACGTGGCCTACCACTTGGTGGCTGAGTTGCTGTTGTTCCCAAACTCTTCCATTTTCTTATAATAAAGCCAACAGTTGACTTTGGAATATTTAGGAGCGAGGAAATTTCACGACTGGATTTGTTGTACAGGTGGCATCCTATGACAGGTGGAAATTACTGATAGCGGCCCATTCTTTCACAAATGTTTGTAGAAACAGTCTCCATGCCTAAGTGCTTGATTTTATAAACCTTTGACCAGGCCAAGTGATTAGGACATCTGATTCTGATCATTTGGATGGGTGGCCAAATACTTTTGGCAATATAGTGTATATACTTAAAGCGTGTATATAAAATATTGATGGAGGGTTTTGGATGTTTTAGGGCGCTATTGTTAGCTGATTTTTCCTTGCGTTTATTAACAAGTTAAAATGAAGAAAAAAGCTTGTGTCACATAAGGATTGTGAATGATTCCAAAAAAATCCCCCAAAAAGTGCAGTTCTCCTTTAAGTAACCCTCCCATAAATATGTTATGTATCCACAAATTACAATCTATATTTTTGTCATCAGCAAGCTTGGTTAGTTAAATGTTCAGACTCAATAATTACTGCTTGCTTTTGAGCTTTTTACAATCATTTGTGCTTCAAAAAAAAAAAAAATCTGCTTCTTGCACAAGCATCTTATCACGACGACACAGTGAGGCGTCATAAAAAGGAGAAGCATAAAAGCAACATGAAAACTATTCAAATAAAGCAAAGATAAGGCAACGTTTCTCAAACAAACTTTCTGCCTTGCATCTTTCCAATAAAGAAAGCTTGTTTTGTTTTTTTTCCTTTTTTTGATCCGTGTCTTTGATGTGTTGCAGTGATGCGTTAGATAGCAACACCCGCCACAAACCCTCCATTACAGTGTTTGCAGTAGCGTCCCCTGCAGTGGACATTGGTGTTTCACCCAAAAGGCAAGGTGTCACGACTTGATCTTGGTAGTTTGCTTTTCCGGGATGCAACGGAAAGTTGGCACGGGCGAGACGGGAATGGAGGTACATGATTTATTTATATTTATCAAAAAAAAGGAATAAATGAAAGCGCGCACAGTGGCGGAGAATAAACTATGAAAAACAAAAAGACTATAAACATGGAACCAAAACTTACTGTGACAAGGGACATGAAGCAGGATCATAGAGGAATGGACAGAGCATAAATGTGGTGCGTAGAAGCATATATGGGGTGAGGTCGTCAGGCCGAACAACAGAAAATGAATTAACTTAAATACTATGGACATGATTAGTGAAAGCAGGTGCGTGACGTGACAGGTGAAAACTAATGGTTGCTATGGTGACCAGACAAGGGAGTGAAAAGACAGAAACTAAACAAAACATGACTTAAAACAAAACATGATAATACAGACATGACACAAGGCAAGTTTATTTATAGAGCACAATTTGTTTACAAGACAATTCAAAGTGCTTTACAGAAAATTACAACATAGCACAAATATAAATATAAAACAATAATCATAATTAAAATTATGAAATAAAATCATCTTAAAAACAATCATAATCCATCCATCCATTTTCTATCGCTTTTCCCTTTTACATATTAAAATATGTGTGGATTAATTATTTTTAGTTGTCATTAAAAAAATGTTTACTGTGGCGACTTGTCCAGGCTGTACCCCGCCTTCCGCCCGATTGTAGCTGAGATAGGCTCCAGCACCAACCCGCGACCCCACAAGGGACAAGCGGTATAAAATGGATGGATGGATGGAAAAATGTTTAGCCTGGAATTGAACATTGCCAACGTTAAGGCCTGTCCCACATCTTCTAACTTAGACTTAGACAAACTTTAATGATCCACAAGGGAAATTGTTCCACACAGTAGCTCAGTTTCAAAGGATGGAAAGGGTAAGTATGGAAAGGATAATGCAAGTGTTAAGTAGACTAAAAATGTACCATAGTAGCAATATCAAATATAACATATATGTAATATTTACATGTTATATATATAGTATATAATATATACTTATATATTATATTATTATAATATATTATATTTTTATAAAATATACACAATTAGAGATGTCCGATAATATCGGCAGGCCGATAAATGCGTGAAAATGTAATATCGGAAATTATCGGTATTGGTTTTTTTTTATTATCGGTATCGTTTTTTTTATTTTTATTTTTTTTATTAAATCAACATAAAAAACACAAGATACACTTACAATTAGTGCACCAACCCAAAAAACCTTCCTCCCCCATTTACACTCATTCACACTCATTCACACAAAAGGGTTGTTTCCTTCTGTTATTAATATTCTGGTTCCTACATTATATATCAATATATATCAATACAGTCTGCAAGGGATACAGTCCGTAAGCACACATGATTGTGAGTGCTGCTGGTCCACTAATAGTACTAACCTTTAACAGTTAATTTTACTCATTTTCATTAATTACTAGTTTCAATGTAACTGGTTTTATATTGTTTTACTTTATTTTTTATTCAAGAAAATGTTTTTAATTTATTTATCTTATTTTTTATTTTTTTATTTTTTTTAAAGTACCTTATCTTCAGTGAAGATAAGGTACTTTAAAAAAATAATAATAATGAAAAATAGGTATGGTGAAGATTCTTCACCATACCTGGTTGTCCAAATTAGGCATACCGTAATAATGTGTTAATTCCACGACTGTATATATCAGTTGATATCGGTATCGGTTGATATCGGTATCGGTAATTAAAGAGTTGGACAATATCAGAATATCGGATATCAGCAAAAAGCCATAATCGGACATCCCTATATAAAATATATAACACATCCCAATTACCATGTACAATAGAATATTACAGTATATTCTAGAACAGTGGTCCGCAACCACCGAGCCGCGGCCCGGTACCGGTCCGTGGACTAATTGGTACCAGGCCGCACAAGAAATAAAAAAAATAATAATAATAATAATTTATTTTATTGTATTCTTTTTTAAATTAAATAAACAATATACATATATATCAATATACATCAATACAGTCTGCAGGGATACAGTCCGTAAGCACACATTATTGTATTTCTTTATGACAAAAAAATAAAAAATAGAAAAATAAAAATAAAATAAAAACATCCCCCCCCCCCCCCCCCCCCCCGGTCCGTGGGACAAATTTTCAAGCGTTGACCGGTCCGCAGCTACAAAGAGGTTGGGATAAAACTGGAGTGCAGCATCACCATGTTTGGTCCTGACTCTGGGCACCAGCAGGAGACAACTACCTGAGGTTCTTAGAACTCGATGGTTCATTAGTCTCTATCATGTCAGAGATGTACTTTGGCACAAGACCATTTGTACCACTTGTACAACCAGAGCTGTTTTAAAGTCTATTCTCTTACTAACAGGAAACCAGTGTGATGACTGAATCACTGGACTAATATGGTCATAATTCTTGGATCTAGTCAGGACTCGAGCAGCAGCATTATCCTAGATGTAATGCAGCTGCTTTACAGCCTGTTTAGAGAGGCCAGTAAGAAGGCCGTTACAATAGTCCAACCTGCTGGAGACAAAGGCATGGATTAATAACAATAGGACATTTTTCCCGCCAAATGTGTAACTCGAGATGGTTCATAAAGTAAGTCTCTAACATGTCAGAAATGTACTTTGGCAAAAGACCATGAAAGACTTGTACACAAACAGAGCTTTTTTAAACTGTTTTCTCTTACGAAGAGGAAGCTAGTGTGATGACTGAAGCTATGGACTAATATGGTCACATTTTCTGGATCTAGTCAGGACTCGAGCAGCAGCATTATCCTAGATGTAATGCAGCTGCTTTACAGCCCGTTTAGAGAGCCCAGTAAGAAGGCCGTTACAATAGTCCAACCTGCTGGAGACAAAGGCATGGATTAATAACAATAGGACATTTTTCCCACCAAATGTGTAACTCGAGATGGTTCATAAAGTAAGTCTCTAACATGTCAGAAATGTACTTTGGCAAAAGACCATGAAAGACCTGTACACAAACAGAGCTTTTTTAAACTGTTTTCTCTTACGAAGAGGAAGCTAGTGTGATGACTGAAGCTATGGACTAATATGGTCACATTTTCTGGATCTAGTCAGGACTCGAGCAGCAGCATTATCCTAGATGTAATGCAGCTGCTTTACAGCTCGTCTAAAGAGCCCAGTAAGAAGGCCGTTACAATAGTCCAACCTGCTGGAGACAAAGGCATGGATTAATAACAATAGGACATTTTTCCCGCCAAATGTGTAACTCGAGATGGTTCATAAAGTAGGTCTCTAACATGTCAGAAATGTACTTTGGCACAAGACCATGAAAGACTTGTACACAATCAGAGCTGTTTTAAATTGTTTTCTCATACTAAGAGGAAGCCAGTGTGATGACCGAAGCACTGGACTAATATGGTCACATTTCCTGGATCTAGTCAGGACTCGAGCAGCAGCATTATCCTAGATGTAATGCAGCTGCTTTACAGCTCGTTTAGAGAGCCCAGTAAGAAGGCCGTTACAATAGTTCAACCTGCTGGAGACAAAGGCATGGATTAATAACAATAGGACATTTTTCCCGCCAAATGTGTAACTCGAGATGGTTCATAAAGTAAGTCTCTAACATGTCAGAAATGTACTTTGGCACAAGACCATGAAAGACTTGTACACAATCAGAGCTGTTTTAAATTGTTTTCTCTTACTAAGAGGAAGCCAGTGTGATGACCGAAGCACTGGACTAATATGGTCATATATCCTGGATCTAGTCAGGACTCGAGCAGCAGCATTATCCTAGATGTAATGCAGCTGCTTTACAGCTCGTTTAGAGAGCCCAGTAAGAAGGCCGTTACAATAGTCCAACCTGCTGGAGACAAAGGCATGGATTAATAACAATAGGACATTTTTCCCGCCAAATGTGTAACTCGAGATGGTTCATAAAGTAGGTCTCTAACATGTCAGAAATGTACTTTGGCACAAGACCATGAAAGACTTGTACACAATCAGAGCTGTTTTAAATTGTTTTATCTTACTAAGAGGAAGCCAGTGTGATGACCGAAGCACTGGACTAATATGGTCATATTTCCTGGATCTAGTCAGGACTCGAGCAGCAGCATTATCCTAGATGTAATGCAGCTGCTTTACAGCTCGTTTAGAGAGCCCAGTAAAAAGGCCGTTTCAATAGTCCAACCTGCTGGAGACAAAGGCATGAATTAATAACAATAGGACATTTTTTCCGCCAAATGTGTAACTCGAGATGGTTCATAAAGTAGGTCCTAACATGACAGAAATGTACTTTGGCACAAGACCATGAAAGACTTGTACACAATCAGAGCTGTTTTAAATTGTTTTCTCTTACTAAGAGTAAGCCAGTGTGATGACCGATCCACTGGACTAATATGATCATATTTCCTGGATCAAGTCAGGACTCGAGCAGCAGCATTATCCTAGATGTAATGCAGCTGCTTTACAGCTCGTCTAAAGAGCCCAGTAAGAAGGCCGTTTCAATAGTCCAACCTGCTGGAGACAAAGGCATGAATTAATAACAATAGGACATTTTTTCCCGCCAAATGTGTAAGTCGAGATGGTTCATAAAGTAGGTCTCTAACATGTCAGAAATGTACTTTGGCACAAGACCATGAAAGACTTGTACACAATCAGAGCTGTTTTAAATTGTTTTCTCATACTAAGAGGAAGCCAGTGTGATGACCGAAGCACTGGACTAATATGGTCACATTTTCTGGATCTAGTCAGGACTCGAGCAGCAGCATTATCCTAGATGTAATGCAGCTGCTTTACAGCTCGTCTAAAGAGCCCAGTAAGAAGGCCGTTTCAATAGTCCAACCTGCTGGAGACAAAGGCATGAATTAATAACAATAGGACATTTTTTTCCCACCAAATGTGTAACTCGAGATGGTTCATAAAGTAGGTCTCTAACATGTCAGAAATGTACTTTGGCACAAGACCATGAAAGACTTGTACACAATCAGAGCTGTTTTAAATTGTTTTCTCTTACTAAGAGGAAGCCAGTGTGATGACCGATGCATTGGACTAATATGATCATATTTCCTAGATCTAGTCAGGACTCGAGCAGCAGCATTATCCTAGATGTAATGCAGCTGCTTTACAGCCCGTTTAGAGAGCCCAGTAAGAAGGCCGTTACAATAGTCCAACCTGCTGGAGACAAAGGCATGGATTAATAACAATAGGACATTTTTCCCACCAAATGTGTAACTCGAGATGGTTCATAAAGTAAGTCTCTAACATGTCAGAAATGTACTTTGGCAAAAGACCATGAAAGACTTGTACACAAACAGAGCTTTTTTAAACTGTTTTCTCTTACGAAGAGGAAGCCAGTGTGATGACTGAAGCTATGGACTAATATGGTCACATTTTCTGGATCTAGTCAGGACTCGAGCAGCAGCATTATCCTAGATGTAATGCAGCTGCTTTACAGCTCGTCTAAAGAGCCCAGTAAGAAGGCCGTTTCAATAATCCAACCTGCTGGAGACAAAGGCATGAATTAATAACAATAGGACATTTTTCCCGCCAAATGTGTAACTCGAGATGGTTCATAAAGTAAGTCTCTAACATGTCACAAATGTACTTTGGCACAAGACCATGAAAGACGTGTACACAATCAGAGCTGTTTTAAATTGTTTTCTCTTACTAAGAGGAAGCCAGTGTGATGACCGATGCATTGGACTAATATGATCATATTTCCTAGATCTAGTCAGGACTCGAGCAGCAGCATTATCCTAGATGTAATGCAGCTGCTTTACAGCCCGTTTAGAGAGCCCAGTAAGAAGGCCGTTTCAATAGTCCAACCTGCTGGAGACAAAGGCATGAATTAATAACAATAGGACATTTTTTCCCGCCAAATGTGTAAGTCGAGATGGTTCATAAAGTAGGTCTCTAACATGTCAGAAATGTACTTTGGCACAAGACCATGAAAGACTTGTACACAATCAGAGCTGTTTTAAATTGTTTTCTCATACTAAGAGGAAGCCAGTGTGATGACCGAAGCACTGGACTAATATGGTCACATTTCCTGGATCTAGTCAGGACTCGAGCAGCAGCATTATCCTAGATGTAATGCAGCTGCTTTACAGCTCGTTTAGAGAGCCCAGTAAGAAGGCCGTTACAATAGTCCAACCTGGTGGAGACAAAGGCATGGATTAATAACTAGGACATTTTTCCCGCCAAATGTGTAGCTCTGACAGAAGAAAACACAGATGTCCACTGCATTGGACGTTTGCTCTCAAGAGGAGATCCATTCCAGTCGTGGAGCGGCTAATGAAAATGGAGGAGCGTGTCTACTCCAGCAAAAAGCTTTCAGTGAAAGATGGGGAAGTAATCTATTCTCTTTACGAGGAGCACTACTTTACCCTTCCTCTCTGTGATTGCGCCAGCTTTAATGAACAACTGACGTACCTGCGGGGAATGATTCAGCGGCGACATAAAAGCCTCGGTTTATTTGTTTCTCACACTAAGCATGTTCATGTGGCATCGCATTTTATTTTTCTAAAGTACGTAGCGCTGATGCTGCAATTTAGACAGTTCAAACATGCTTTTAGTAAGCCCTTTCTGAGAACAATGTGTTGTTTGTCTGTAGCTCGAATGCTAATGAGATGTCTTAAAGGGGCACTGCACTTTTTTTTTTAGAATTTTGCCTATCGTTCACAATCATTATAGAAGACATGACAACAGATGTATTTTTTGTAATGCATTCTAATTTGTAAATAAACGTAAATAAAAATCCTCTTACATTGGGAGGACCTTTATTCCGCCCATAAAACCCAATAAAAAAAACTAGAGATGTCCGATAATGGCTTTTTTGCCGATATCCGATATTCCGATATTGTCCAACTCTTAATTACCGATTCCGTTATCAACCGATATATACAGTCGTGGAATTAACACATTATTATGCCTAATTTTGTTGTGATGCCCCGCTGGATGCATTAAACAATGCAACAAGGTTTTCCAAAATAAATTAACTTATGTTATGGAAAAAAATGCCAACGTGGCACTGCCATATTTATTATTGAAGTCACAAAGTGCATTATTTTTTTAACATGCCTCAAAACAGCAGCTTGGAATTTGGGATGTGCTCTCCCTTAGAGAGCATGAGGAGGTTGAGGTGGGCAGGGTTTGGGGGGTCGGGGTTGAGGTGGGGGGTGTATATTGTAGCGTCTCGGAAGAGTTAGTGATGCAAGGGATTCTGGGTATTTGTTCTGTTGTGTTTATGTTGTGTTACGGTGCGGATGTTCTCCCGAAATGTGTTTGTCATTCTTGTTTTGGTGTGGGTTCACAGTGTAGCGCATATTTGTAACAGTGTTAGGGTGGTTTATACGGCCACCCTCTTTGTGACCTGTATGGCTGTTGACCAAGTGCTTGTGTGTGAAAAGCCGTAGATATCATGTGACTGGGTTGGCACGCAAAGGCAGTGCCTTTAAGGTTTATTGGGGCTCTGTACTGGCGTTTTAAAAAGTCCTAAATTTTACTTTTTGAAACCGATACCGAGTGTTAAGGTGCTTCCTCGCTTCCTTTGTTTGTGAAACTTTATTGTGAATCGTAAATCATGCCTCTCACCATGATAGTAGAAGAATGAGGAATATTCCGACAAAATTGGTACACTTTGACAGCTAATTTAGACCCGGAATGGCAAGAAGGACACGAAAAGACGCTTGGTTCCACCCCTAACCCTAGTCTAAATGGGAATATATCAACATCCTAGCAGTCGGCATCCTAATGACAGCAGACATTGTACAGTAAGTGATGTTGTATTATGTTTGTTGGCTCTCATGAAGTCTGCAGTGGGAAGTAATCAGTGATGTTGTTGAAAAGAAAGCAAACGTTGTGATGCGTTTTTTTGAGTCAGTATGCTTAAAATGATCAAAATAGGTAAATATTAAATGTTATTATTAATGTGCCTGTTACTACATTACATATATACTTACATCATGTATATAAAACCTTAATGGATGTTTTTTAAGTGCTTTTATAGGCAGAATAGAGCAGCTCCTATATGCTCCAAAGTAAGCGGACTTTTGATCCTGTTTATTTTTACTATTTGTAATGCATTAAAAAAAAAAATCCATCCATCGTCATGTCTTTCATAATGATTGTGAACGATAGGTATAATAAATAAAAAAGTTTAAGACTCTAAGAATTCTCTATGGATGCTATACTTTAACACACACAAAAATGTAACATTAAGGAGTTGGAAAGGGGGACACAAACGTTAGCAACACTAGCATAGCTATGTTAACTAATATGCTAACATTACACTCATTTTTGAACAGCAAAATCATGGGAGGTTAGCTTATTTGCTGAAGGAAAACAGAACGATCAAACTTACAACTCCCACTTCTGTAGCTGACTGACGGATAGATAGCAGGCTGTATTTTAGGATGTGTAGCGAAGCCTTTTCTCTCTCTTTAAGAAGTGGCAATTCTATCAAAAGTGGAGCAAACAATTATGTGGGATGCCGGATTGTCTTCACTATAGGTGCTTAGCAACTTAAGGTATTGGTCTTATGTAAGTTGTTTGTGTAAGTCTTTAGGTAATAGTCTTGTGTAAGTCTGTCGGTAGTAGTCCTGTGTAGGACTTTTCTGTAAGTCTTTGTGTTGTAGTCTTGTGTCAGCCTTTAGGTAGTAGTCTTGTGTATGTTTTCCGAATGTGTGTGTGTCTTTAGTTGGTAGTGTAAGTCTTTAGGTTGTCGTCTTGTGTACATCGTTGGTGTAAGTCTTAGGGTTGTAGACTTGTGTAGGTCTTTGGTGTAACTCTTTCAGTTGTAGTTTTGACTGTAGACTTGTGTAGGTCTTTGGTGTAGCTGTTTCAGTTGTAGTCTTGTGTACGTTTTTAGGTATTAGTCGTTTCTAAGTTTCTAAGTTGAAGTCTCTTGTAAGTCTTTAAGTAGTAGTCTTGTGTAAGTCTTAAGGTTTTGGTCTTATGTAAGTTGTTTGTGTAAGTCTTTAGGTGATAGTCTTGTTTAAGTCATTTGTGTAAGTCTTTAGGTTGTAGTATTGTGTAAGTCTTTTGTGTAAGTCTGTCGGTAGTAGTCCTGTGTAAGACTTTTCTGTAAGTCTTTGTGTTGTAGTCTTGTGTCAGCCTTTAGGTAGTAGTCTTGTGTATGTTTTCCGAGTGTGTGAGTCTTTAGTTAGTAGTGTAAGTCTTTAGGTTGTCGTCTTGGGTACATCTTTGGTGTAAGTCTTAGGGTTGTAGACTTGTTTAGGTCTTTGGTGTAAATATTTCAGTTGTAGTTTTGACTGTAGACTTGCGTAGGTCTTTGGTGTAACTGTTTCAGTTGTAGTCGTGTGTAAGTTTTTAGGTATTAGTCGTTTCTAAGTTTCTAAGTTGAAGTCTCTTGTAAGTCTTTAAGTAGTAGTCTTGTGTAAGTCTTAAGGTTTTGGTCTTATGTAAGTTGTTTGTGTAAGTCTTTAGGTAATAGTCTTGTTTAAGTCATTTGTGTAAGTCTTTAGGTTGTAGTCTTGTGTAAGTCTTTTGTGTAAGTCCGTCGGTAGTAGTCCTGTGTACGATTTTTCTGTAAGTCTTTATGTTGTAGTCTTGTGTCAGCCTTTAAGTAGTAGTCTTGTGTATGTTTACCGAATGTGTGCGTCTTTAGTTAGTAGTGTAAGTCTTTAGGTTGTCGTCTTGTGTAGCTCTTTGGTGTAAGTCTTAGGGTTGCAGACGTGTGTAGGTCTTTGGTGTAAATATTTCAGACTTAGTCTTGACTGTAGACTTGTGTAGGTCTTTGGTGTAACTGTTTCAGTTGTAGTCTTGTGTAAGTTTTTAGGTATTAGTCGTTTCTAAGTTGAAGTCTCTTGTAAGTCTTTAAGTAGTAGTCTTGTGTAAGTCTTAAGGTTTTGGTCTTATGTAAGTTGTTTGTGTAAGTCTTTAGGTGATAGTCTTGCTTAAGTCATTGTGTAAATCTTTAGGTTGTAGTATTGTGTAAGTCTTTTGTGTAAGTCTGTCGGTAGTAGTCCTGTGTAAGACTTTTCTGTAAGTCTTTGTGTTGTAGTCTTGTGTCAGCCTTTAGGTAGTAGTCTTGTGTATGTTTTCCGAGTGTGTGAGTCTTTAGTTAGTAGTGTAAGTCTTTAGGTTGTCGTCTTGGGTACATCTTTGGTGTAAGTCTTAGGGTTGTAGACTTGTTTAGGTCTTTGGTGTAAATATTTCAGTTGTAGTCTTGACTGTAGACTTGCGTAGGTCTTTGGTGTAACTGTTTCAGTTGTAGTCTTGCGTAAGTTTTTAGGTATTAGTCGTTTCTAAGTTTCTAAGTTGAAGTCTCTTGTAAGTCTTTAAGTAGTAGTCTTGTGTAAGTCTTAAGGTTTTGGTCTTATGTAAGTTGTTTGTGTAAGTCTTTAGGTAATAGTCTTGTTTAAGTCATTTGTGTAAATCTTTAGGTTGTAGTATTGTGTAAGTCTTTTGTGTAAGTCTGTCGGTAGTAGTCCTGTGTAAGACTTTTCTGTAAGTCTTTGTGTTGTAGTCTTGTGTCAGCCTTTAGGTAGTAGTCTTGTGTATGTTTTCCGAATGTGTGCGTCTTTAGTTAGTAGTGTAAGTCTTTAGGTTGTCGTCTTGTGTAGATCTTTGGTGTAAGTCTTAGGGTTGTAGACTTGTGCAGGTCTTTGGTGTAAATATTTCAGATGTAGTCTTGACTGCAGACTTGTGTAGGTCTTTGGTGTAGCTGTTTCAGTTGTAGTCTTGTGTAAGTTTTTAGGTATTAGTTGTTTCTAAGTTTCTAAGTTGTAGTCTCTTGTAAGTATTTAAGTAGTAGTCTTGTGTAAGTTTTAATGTTTTGGTCGTATGTAAGTTGTTTGTGTAAGTCTTTAGGTAATAGTCTTGTTTAAGTCATTTGTGTAAGTCTTTAGGTTGTAGTATTGTGTAAGTCTTTTGTGTAAGTCTGTCGGTAGCAGTCCTGTGTAAGACTTTTCTGTAAGTCTTTATGTTGTAGTCTTGTGCCAGCCTTTAGGTAGTAGTCTTGTGTATGTTTTCCGAATGTGTGCGTCTTTAGTTGGTAGTGTAAGTCTTTAGGTTGTCGTCTTGTGTACATCGTTGGTGTAAGTCTTAGGGTTGTAGACGTGTGTAGGTCTTTGTTGTAAATATGTCAGATGTAGTCTTGACTGCAGACTTGTGTAGGTCTTTGGTGTAACTGTTTCAGTTGTAGCCTTGTGTAAGTTTTTAGGTATTAGTCGTTTCTAAGTTTCTAAGTTGAAGTCTCTTGTAAGTCTTTAAGTAGTAGTCTTGTGTAAGTCTTAAGGTTTTGGTCTTATGTAAGTTGTTTGTGTAAGTCTTTAGGTAATGGTCTTGTTTAAGTCATTTGTGTAAATCTTTAGGTTGTAGTATTGTGTAAGTCTTTTGTGTAAGTCTGTCGGTAGTAGTCCTGTGTAAGACTTTTCTGTAAGTCTTTGTGTTGTAGTCTTGTGTCAGCCTTTAGGTAGTAGTCTTGTGTATGTTTTCCGAATGTGTGCGTCTTTAGTTAGTAGTGTAAGTCTTTAGGTTGTCGTCTTGTGTAGATCTTTGGTGTAAGTCTTAGGGTTGTAGACGTGTGTAGGTCTTCGTTGTAAATATGTCAGATGTAGTCTTGACTGCAGACTTGCGTAGGTCTTTGGTGTAACTGTTTCAGTTGTAGTCGTGTGTAAGTTTTTAGGTATTAGTCGTTTCTAAGTTTCTAAGTTGAAGTCTCTTGTAAGTCTTTAAGTAGTAGTCTTGTGTAAGTCTTAAGGTTTTGGTCTTATGTAAGTTGTTTGTGTAAGTCTTTAGGTGATAGTCTTGTTTAAGTCATTTGTGTAAGTCTTTAGGTTGTAGTCTTGTGTAAGTCTTTTGTGTAAGTCTGTCGGTAGTAGTCCTATGTAAGACTTTTCTGTAAGTCTTTATTTGTAGTCTTGTGTCAGCCTTTAGGTAGTAGTCTTGTGTATGTTATCCGAATGTGTGCGTCTTTAGTTAGTAGTGTAAGTCTTTAGGTTGTCGTCTTGTGTAGATCTTTGGTGTAAGTCTTAGGGTTGTAGACGTGTGTAGGTCTTTGTTGTAAATATGTCAGATGTAGTCTTGACTGCAGACTTGTGTAGGTCTTTGGTGTAACTGTTTCAGTTGCAGTCTTGTGTAAGTTATTAGGTATTAGTCGTTTCTAAGTTTCTAAGTTGAAGTCTCTTGTAAGTCTTTAAGTAGTAGTCTTGTGTAAGTCTTAAGGTTTTGGTCTTATGTAAGTTGTTTGTGTAAGTCTTTAGGTAATGGTCTTGTTTAAGTCATTTGTGTAAATCTTTAGGTTGTAGTATTGTGTAAGTCTTTTGTGTAAGTCTGTCGGTAGTAGTCCTGTGTAAGACTTTTCTGTAAGTCTTTGTGTTGTAGTCTTGTGTCAGCCTTTAGGTAGTAGTCTTGTGTATGTTTTCCGAATGCGTGCTAAGTTTTTAGGTATTAGTTGTTTCTAAGTTTCTAAGTTGTAGTCTCTTGTAAGTATTTAAGTAGTAGTCTTGTGTAAGTTTTAATGTTTTGGTCGTATGTAAGTTGTTTGTGTAAGTCTTTAGGTAATAGTCTTGTTTAAGTCATTTGTGTAAGTCTTTAGGTTGTAGTATTATGTAAGTCTTTTGTGTAAGTCTGTCAGTAGCAGTCCTGTGTAAGACTTTTCTGTAAGTCTTTATGTTGTAGTCTTGTGTCAGCCTTTAGGTAGTAGTCTTGTGTATGTTTTCCGAATGTGTGCGTCTTTAGTTGGTAGTGTAAGTTTTTAGGTTGTCGTCTTGTGTAGATCTTTGGTGTAAGTCTTAGGGTTGTAGACGTGTGTAGGTCTTTGTTGTAAATATGTCAGATGTAGTCTTGACTGCAGACTTGTGTAGGTCTTTGGTGTAACTGTTTCAGTTGTAGTCTTGTGTAAGTTTTTAGGTATTAGTTGTTTCTAAGTTTCTAAGTTGTAGTCTCTTGTAAGTATTTAAGTAGTAGTCTTGTGTAAGTTTTAATGTTTTGGTCGTATGTAAGTTGTTTGTGTAAGTCTTTAGGTAATAGTCTTGTTTAAGTCATTTGTGTAAGTCTTTAGGTTGTAGTATTATGCAAGTCTTTTGTGTAAGTCTGTCGGTAGCAGTCCTGTGTAAGACTTTTCTGTAAGTCTTTATGTTGTAGTCTTGTGCCAGCCTTTAGGTAGTAGTCTTGTGTATGTTTTCCGAATGTGTGCGTCTTTAGTTGGTAGTGTAAGTCTTTAGGTTGTCGTCTTGTGTACATCGTTGGTGTAAGTCTTAGGGTTGTAGACGTGTGTAGGTCTTTGTTGTAAATATGTCAGATGTAGTCTTGACTGCAGACTTGTGTAGGTCTTTGGTGTAACTGTTTCAGTTGTAGCCTTGTGTAAGTTTTTAGGTATTAGTCGTTTCTAAGTTTCTAAGTTGAAGTCTCTTGTAAGTCTTTAAGTAGTAGTCTTGTGTAAGTTGTAATGTTTTGGTCGTATGTAAGTTGTTTGTGTAAGTCTTTAGGTGATAGTCTTGTTTAAGTTTTTTTCTGTAAGTTTTTAAGTTGTAGTCTTGTGTCAGCCTTTAGGTAGTAGTCTTGTGTATGTCTTCCTGATGTGTGAGTCTTTAGTTAATAGGTTGTCGTCTTGTGTACATCTTTGGTCTTTGGGACACATATTACTAAAAAGAAGTTGCTTTTAAAGGTACAATGTTTATTGCTATCTTTGCTTTTATTTATTTTCATTGTGCATGGGTATGCAAAGGCAGGCTGTAATGCAAATGAACCATTTGTGGCATGAAAAGGCAGTGAAAGGGAACAAGAGCAAAGGAAAGAAGGAGTTTGTGTGTTTGTGTGACCAACCAGGTGGAACCAAAGAGTTGCAGTGGTACATTCCTGACAAGTGTTGACGTCCTCCATGTCTTCCAGCAGCAGTGGAGACTCTTAAAACTGTCAGACGTGGAGAAAATGGGAACAAAGTTTACAAAGTTACAAAGTTACAGATCCTCACATTTGGACTTGCATGCATTTCAATAATCGTTGCACAAGAAATCACACAATTAAAGCGTTTAGTTTTGGGTAAATACAGACAAATGGACTATAAGCCGCTACTTTTTTCCAACGCTTTGTACTCTGTGGCTTATAATATACGGAATATCAAAAGAAATATCAAAGATAACATTACCAAACATCTTTAAAAATCAAAGCATGATTAATGCATGAAACTGGTACCAACACATGACATAGCCCCCTCCTCTACTGCCTTTACACCCATGACTGCAGTCCGGCCCACAGTGACAACCTTACCGTCAAGTTCGCCGACGATACCACAGTGGTCGGGCTCATCTCCAGGGGTGACGAGGCTGCCTACAGAGAGGAGGTCCTGAAGCTGACGGCCTGGTCTTCGGAGAACAACCTCGCTCTCAACACCAGCAAGACCAGAGAGATCATCGTCGACTTCAGGAGGAGCAGCACCGACCCTGCCCCCCTCTACATCAACGGCGAGCGTGTAGAGAGGGTCCACACCTTCAGGTATCTTGGAGTCCACATCTCTAATGACTTCTCCTGGACAGTCAACACCACATCAATCATCAAGAAGGCTCAGCAGCGGCTACACTTCCTTAGAGTCCTCGGGAAGTACAACCTGAAGCCTGACCTGCTGCTGACCTTCTACCGCTCGTCCATCGAGAGCCTGCTGACCTACTGTATTACGGTATGGTACGGCAGCTGCACTGCAGCAGACAGGGAGAGGCTGCAAAGAGTGGTCAAGACGGCTCAGAAGATCATCGGCCGCCCTCTACCCTCTCTGACGGACATCTACACCTCCCGCTGCCTCAACAGAGCCAGTGCCATCATCAAGGACAGCACCCACCCTGGCTCTGACCTGTTCCACCTGCTGCCCTCTGGGAAGCGCTACAGGTGCATTAAAACCAAAACAAACAGGCTAAAGAACAGCTTCTTCCCCAGGGCCATAACCATCCTGAACGGACTGCCCCATTGTCCCTCATAACTGCCTTCTCTTCGGTGCAATAACCCATTCCACCAACCACCCTGTTTTTGTTTTTGTTTTTTTCATGTATATATTCATTTCACACCATATTCATTGCACTTCTACATTTTTTATATTTTTATATATTTGCACATTGTTTTTCTAGCATGCACACATCGCACTGTATGGAATGGCCTCAATCTCGTTACCTTGCGTAATGACAATAAAGCTGATTCTGATTCTGATTTGAATGCACATGCTCCTAGAGAAGGAATAGAAACTCTCTAATACTACAAAATACAAAATCTGGCAGGTATTTTTTTTACTGTCATTAAAACTGTGTTTGTGTCCATTTTGTGTTGAATTGTTTAAAAAAAGCTTAATGTTTAAAACATTTCATGAAAGCAAACTAATTGTCCAGTCACATAAATGGAAAATAGAAAATTATCTGTGTAGGGTACACTTATTAATGATGAAAAATGATATGTGTCTGCAATTATCCATCCATCCATTTTCTACCGCTTGTCCCTTTTGGGGTCGCGGGGGTGCTGGCAATTAATCGTGATTTCTTTTTGAGTTATCGTGATTAAATAAAAAGGTATATATATTTGATTATTCGATCATTCAAACAAAGATTACTTGATTCTTCAACTAATCGATAGCGGCAGTTGTAATCATCAATATATAAAGCTTTTCCTCATTTTATTATGCCTTTTAGGTTATTTTTTTATTTTTTTATTGCATGATTAATGCATGAAACTGGTACCAAAACATGATGTAGCTCCTCATTTAAATGCACATGCTCCTAGAGCAGGAATACAAATTCTGCAATTAATTGTGATTAACTTTGAGTTATCGCGATTAAATAAAAAATGTGTATTTGTTTGATTATTCGATCATTCAAACAAAGATTACTTGATTCCTCAACTAATCGATAGCAGCAGTTGTAATCATCAGTATATAAAGTTTTTCCTCATTTTATTATGTCTTTTAGGTTATTTATTTTTTAATTTATTTCATGATTAATGCATGAAACTGGTACCAAAACATAATGTAGCTCGTCATTTGAATGCACATGCTCCTAGAGCAGGAATACAAATTCTGCAATTAATCGTGATTAATTTTGAGTTATCCCGATTAAAAAAAAATGTGTATTTGTTTGATAATTCGATCATTCAAACAAGGATTACTTGATTCCTCAACTAATCGATAGCGGCAGTTGTAATCATCCAGTTGTAATCAGCTTTTCCTCATTTTATTATGCCTTTTAGGTAATTTATTTATTTTCTATTTCATGATTAATGCATGAAACTGGTACCAAAACATGATGTAGCTCCTCATTTGAATGCACATGCTCTTAGAGCAGGAATACAAATTCTGTATTACTTCAAAATACAAAATCTGGCAAGACACCGGTGCACTGCAGGTAATTTTTTTACTGTCCTTAAAACTGTGTTTGTGTCCATTTTGTGTTGAGTTGTTTAAAAAAGCTTAATGTTTAAAAACATTTCTAAAAAAGCAAACTAATTGTCCAGTCACGGAAATAAAAAAAATGAAAATGATCTGTGTAGGGTACACTTATTATCCATCCATCCATTTTCTACCGCCTGTCCCGTTCGGGGTCGCGGGGTGCTGGAGCCTATCTCAGCTGCATTCGAGCGGAAGGCGGGGTACACCCTGGACAAGTCGCCACCTCATCTTACGCATCGTACACTTATTAATGATGAAAAATTATATGTGTCTGCAATTAATCGTGATTAATTTTAAGTTATCGCGATTACCGTATTTTTCGGAGTATAAGTCGCACCTGCCGAAAATGCATAATAAAGAAGGAAAAAAACATATATAAGTCACACTGGAACCCGGCCAAACTATGAAAAAACCTGCGACTTATAGTCCGAAAAATACGGTAAATAAAAATGTATATTTGTTTGATTATTCGATCATTCAAACAAAGATTACTTGATTCCTCAACTAATCGATAGCGGCAGTTGTAACTATCAATATATAAAGCTTTTCCTCATTTTATTATGCCTTTTAGGTAAATGTTTTATTTTTAATTTCTTGATTAATGCATGAAACTGGTACCAAAACATGATGTAGCTCCTCATTTGAATGCACATGTTCCTAGAGCAGGAATACAAATTCTGTATTACTTCAAAATACAAAATGAACTGCCTTGCAGGTAATTTTTTTACTGTCATCAAAATTCTGTTTGTGTCCGTTTTATGTTGAGTTGTTGAAAAAAGCTTAATGTTTAAAAAAAATTTAATGAAAGCAAACTAAATGTCCAGTAATGGAAAAAATAAATAAATAAATAAAAAAAAAAAAAAGGGTACACTTATTAATGTTAAAAAATTATATCTGTCTGCAATTATTCGTGATTAATTTAGAGTTATTGGGATTAAATATGTTAATCATTTGAGAGCCCACATTTATATTTGTGTCATGTC
The DNA here is from genome assembly GCF_033978685.3 of Nerophis lumbriciformis. Lineage (NCBI taxonomy): Eukaryota > Metazoa > Chordata > Actinopteri > Syngnathiformes > Syngnathidae > Nerophis > Nerophis lumbriciformis. The sequence continues at coordinate 9,419,135 of NC_084555.2, read as the reverse complement.
TGTGTGATCATGTTTTGTTTTAGTCATGTTCGGTTTTGTTTTTGGACTTTTTGTGCACTTTTGTTTTTGTCACCATAGCAACCATTAGTTTTCACCTGTCACGTCACGCACCTGTTTCACGTTTTGAGTCACGCACCTGTTTTCGTTAATCATGTCTGTAGTATTTAAGTTCATTGTTTTCAGTTTGTCTTTCTGGTGACATCCCGCATTCATACCCCTGTCCCACTCTGTCTACCTCTGCGCACTTCATGCCATGTCCAAGTAAGTTTTTTCTATTAATGCCACAGTTAGTGTTTTTGTTTAATTGTTCACAGTTTTTTGCCCACGTGCAAGTCTTTTGTTTTCGTTAGACAAGTTTGTACTTCCGCCTTGAGCGCGCTTTTTTTTTCCTTTGAGTGTTATAAATAAATATGTATTTACCTTCACGCCATGACCAGTCCAGCTTTACTTGCATCTCGGGAAAACAAACACACCATAGTCCACGTCTTGACAATTTGTTTGATTATTCGATCATTCAAACAAACTGATGGATTGCTTGATTCCTAAACTAATCCATAGCTGCAGTTGTACTCATCAATATATAAAGCTTTTTCTTATTTCATTATGCCTTTTAGCTCATTTCTTTTAGTTTATTTAATTTCTACGATAATAATGAGCTACAAATGGCACTTAGATGCCACTGATTGGCATAAATAGCTAGGAAGGCAAAGTACGACGTAAAAACGACACAACTGCTAGTCTTAACTCCCGCTACTCAAAGTGGAACGTTCTCCGCACGCTTCCACGCCTCATTTTTTTATGGACGCTTTAATGCAAAGTTTACGGGCTTGTGGAGGCGCCCTGCATCCCTGGAACCTCAAGCGGCTGCTTGTGTTTGATTGCGTAGGAGAAACACTCCCTGTCTCCTTCTAATTAATGTACCCAGGGCCGGCCCGTGGCATAGGCCGTATAGGCAAATGCTAAGGGCGCCGTCCATCAGGGGGCGCCACGCCAGTGCCACAAATGTTGGAGAAAAAAAAAAAAAAAAAAAAAAAAGTTGGTATTATTATTTCTAAATACAAAAAATAATCCCACGTTAATTAAAATGCAAAGTAAAGCCTATTTAATAGAAATATTATTTGTTACAACATCACACGCCCCCCCCCCCCCCCCTCTCCCCCGCACGGTGCGCCCCCTCCCTTCCCGTATCATGACTCTTTTTGGACGTCACCACATCAAAAAATCAACACAAGATGTCAAAACGGCCAAAACTGTCAGGTGCCCAGGGAAGAAAAAAGAGAAAAGAAGAGGAGTAGAAACGAGAAAAGACAGAGTTAGCAGGTAGGTAACGTTAGCCTACATGAAATTATTTGTCTGTTACAGAATGTGATAGTAACCTGGCTTTTTAGCATTAAGCTAATGTTACATGATTCGGCAATTGCTAATCAATAAATAGCTAGTTCTGTTTTAACGTCGGGTTAATATTGTGGAGGGGGCTAAATTGTTATGGAAAATAATAATGTAACGTTAGGTAATTACAGTACTCACCTTACATTCCTCAGGGACATTTGTATTAGATCTTTTAAGCAGGTGTTTTTTGTTTACATTGTTATTGCCTTCTGGTTAGCTAATGTTTGCCCTGCAGGTAATAGTCACTTTTCCACCCCTTTATATATTAGGTATAGTTGTAAGTAAAAAAAAAAAAAGGTCAAAGACAAAGCTATTCGGTTTCTTGTGAGTATATACACTTCACTGCCGATGTGGGGGGGCGCCACCTAAAATCTTGCCTAGGGCGCCAGATTGGTTAGGGCCGGGCCTGAATGTACCGTGTGGGAATTTAGTACCGGAACTGTACCGAACCGAATGTGGCGTACCAATAATCTGAATACATGCTCCACCATAACAGGTAATGTATTAAGCAGGTTACAGTGTACTTTCTGACAAAACAAGTTAATGAGTAGTGTTCAGGGTCTGAATGCGTTGAATGAGTTGACCTATGATGAAAGGACACAGGCGTCGCCAGTAAATGAGTACATTCATTCTTGCAATACTCTTGATTCATAGTTTGTGTGGCGCACACCTTAATCCTGCACATTTACAGCAGCAGCAACAAATAACATGCAATCAGTGTTGTTTACACTACAGCCTGCCTGCAATCGAATCCAATCAGCATGCTGATTTCACCTGTGGTCACCAGCACAGCCAATCGTTAGTCATAAGTGTCGCCCTCGGTAACGAGAGGGCGCCGCACAAACAGCCGGGCGCCGCCGTCGGCCGTCAAACACGTCTTAGGCAAAGATCAGGGTTCAGTCTTCCACAGAGAGAGGAGATAAAGGAAGAATAAGATTTGCTTTAAGCGAGCGTGCACACGCAGCGCGGCCGTGTGTGAGTAACGTCTGCACAGAAAAGCATGGCGAGGGGGTCGGCAGGGGCATCCAATACTGGGCCGCCAGTGGCAACACACTGATTAGGAGGTGATGAAGAGGGCACCCCAACCGCCGTCTGGGCAGGCGTAGGCCACGCAGAGAGTTCAAGAAACGTTAGCGAAGGAACAAATATATATATATATTTGTTATATGTTCTCAAACTTTACCCTGATGTTATGGCATTATCAAGCATGCATCATCGAATAAGTACCGTATTTTACGGGCTACAGCGCACAGGTTTTTAAGCAGCACCCACTAAAATTTTTGAAGAAAAAAAATATTTTTACCTTTTATAGCCATACCGGACCATAAGAGGCAGATATATAACGGTATGAAAGATTTTGTAAATGGTTGTTGAGATATCTTTAGAGATGTCCGATAATATCGGACTGCCAATATCATCGGCCGATAAATGCTTTAAAATGTAATATCGGAAATTATCGGTATCGGTTTCAAAAAGTAACATATGTGACTTTTTAAAACGATGCTGTGTACACGGACGTAGGGAGAAGTACAGAGTGCCAATAAACCTTAAAGGCACTGCCTTTGCGTGCCGGCCCGCATAATATCTACGGCTTTTAACACACACAAGTGAATGCCAGCATACTTGGTCAACAGCCATACAGGTCACACTGAGGGTGGCCGTATAAACAATTTTAACACTGTTACAAATGTGCGCCACAATGTGAACCCACACCAAACAAGAATGACAAACACATTTCGGGAGAACATCCGCACCGTAACACAACATAAACACAACAGAACAAATACCCAGAACCCCTTGCAGCACTAACTCTTCCGGGACGCTACAATATACACATCAACCCAGCCCACCTCAACCTCCTAATGCTCTCTCAGGGAGAGCATGTCCCAAATTCCAAGATGCTGTTTTGAGGCATGTTAAAAAAAAAATAATGCACTTTGTGACTTCAATAATAAATATGGCAGTGCCATGTTGGCATTTTTTTTTTTAGTTGATTTATTTTGGAAAACCTTGTTACATTGTTTAATGCATCCAGCGGGGCATCATAACAAAATTAGGCATAATAATGTGTTAATTCCACGACTGTATATATCGGTATTGGTTGATATTGGAATCGGTAATAAAGAGTTGGACAATATCGGAATATCAGATATCGGCAAAAAAGCCATTATCGGACATCTCTAGATATCTTGTTTCCAAACTGTGCCTCTCACACGGCAGTAAAACGGCTGATCAAACAAAACAGAAGTTATCGTCATGGTTGCTCCGGTAGATAGCTCTCCAATCAGCTAAACAGACTTAATTACTCCACAGTGACGTTTTGGTGAATTTACGAAACTGAAATAATACAAAAAGAATGCCTTTTTAAGTTAATAAAAATATCATAGAAACTTGTAAACGTGTTAGCATATTTGCTAATGCTAATTATGCAAGCTTGATTACATTACGATAGCGCTTACAAATGTGCATGAAAACACTTCTACAGACATCACACATGGGACGGTTTAGTACGTATGAAATGTTTTAGTTGTTTTGTGGAACACGTTCATAAAATGAACTGTTTCTATTTTGCTTTATTACTGCAATTTCTCTGACTTTCTGGAATATTTCTAGTCTGTTTTGAAATCGTTTTGGTTTATTTATTTTTGTGCAAGGGCATTAATTACTCGACAAAGGGGGGCTATCACTTAAAATAAAAGTTTATTACACTTTTTCTTTGCTGTAGTACATTAATTGTTCACTGACTTAGTGGAATATTTTCCATCTTATTTGAATCATTTTATTTATATTGTGCAAAGTTGCCGCATTCAATATTTGCATGATGAGCACCTTCATTAAATGACCCATTGTATTATGCTGTAGTAATGCAATTTCTCTGACTGTGTATTATTTGTCTAATTATGTATTTTCTGCAAAGATGTCACTGTCATTAATATTTGCATTAGGAGCACATTCCGTTCTATTCCTGTATTTCCGTTGACTTGGTAGAACATTACCAGTCTTATTTGGAGTTGTTCTGATTCTTTATTTTGTGCAATGTTGCCGCTTTCATTATTTATTAGGGAATGTGGTGCTATCTCGTCAATTACTGTTTATTACACGTTCTGTTCCGCTGTATTACTGCAATTTCTTTGACTTTGTGGAATATTTTGCTCTGATTATTTGTTGATTATTTACAGTATTGTGCAAACCTGTTGCCTAAGTCATTAATTACTCGGCAAAGTGGGGTTATCACATTCATTCATGTGTATTTTATGTATTACTGAAATGTATCTGACTCAATGGACTATTTCAGTCTGATTTGGAGTTTTTCTGATTTTGTAAAAAGTTGCTGTTATCAGTAATATTTGCGTGTGTAGCATACTGTATTCGTTAAATGACCCGTCGTATTCTGCTTTATTACTGCAATTTCACTGACTTGGTGGAGTATTTCCATCTGTTTTGGAACTGTGTTGATTATTTAAGGTTGCAGCTGTTATTATTTACTGGGCAAAGCGGGACCAACACTTAAAATAACTGTATCATACACATGTTCTTCTACTGGATTGCTGCAATTTCTCTGACTTAGTGGAGTAGTCTTATTTGAAATCATTGTATTTACTTTGTGCGAGGTTGCTGCTTTCAATAATATTTGCGCGTGGAGCTCATTCATTGAATAACCCGTCTGCTGTATTACTGCAATTTCTCTGACTTAGTGTAATATTTACAGTCTGATGTTGAATCGTTGTGATTGTTTATTTTGTACAATGTTGCCACCATGATTAATTTCTAGTGAAAGTGGGCTATCGCGCACATTTCTCTAATTTAGTGGAATATTACCAGTCTAATTTGGAGTTGATCAGATTATTTATTGGGCAAGGTTGCGCTGTAACTAATTACTCTGCAAAGCAGGGCTATCACATTAATTACTGTACGTTACATGTTCTCTTTTCTTGCATTTTTGCAATTTTCCTGACTACTGATTTTGAGTCTTTCTGAATATTTTGTGTGAATATTCCGTTATTGTCATGATCCGTGGTCCGGATCATGTTTTTGTTATGTTCTGTTTGTTTTGGACTCTTTTTAGTTCCTGTTTGACACCTGAGTTTGTTTTAGTTACCATGGCTACTTATGATTTTCACCTGCCTCTGGTGTTCGGGACGCACACCTGCTTCTAAACAGTAGACTATTTAAGCCTGCCTTTGCAAGTCAGTCGGGCTGGCGTCATTATTGGTTTCATGCCACAGTTTCGTGTTTGTTCTATGCCATAGTTAATGCTAGCTGTTTCATGCCACAGTTTCATGTTTGTTTCATGCCACAGTTTCGTGTTTGTTCTATGCCATAGTTAATGCTAGCTGTTTCATGCCACAGTTTCATGTTTGTTTCATGCCACAGTTTCGTGAGGTTCATGTCTATAGTTTCATGTCCTAAGTTTTTGCCTTAGCTTCCGCGTGCGATAGGCACGCTTGCCTTTGGGTTGTTTTCTGTTTTGTACCTCGTTGATTGTTTCTTAAAATTAAATCATGTTCCTACCTGCAAGTCCTGTCCGGAGTCGTCCGTTTGCCTTCCTGGGAGAACGACCCCGCAGTAAGCGAAAACCATGTCATGACAGTTATAATTAATACTGACGAGGACATTCATTGAATGACGGATTCTATTCTGCTTTGTGACCGTAATTTCTCTGATTTAGCGGAATATTTCTATTTTGAGTCTGTTTTATGCAAGGTTGTTGCTTTCATTATTTAATATGCAAAACTGGGCTATTGCAGGAATTATATCACATGTTCTTTTCTGCTGTATTGCTGCAATTTTTCTGACTTGGTGGAATATTTTTCTTTCTTTCTTTCTTTAGTTTATTTCGAACATGAACACACTTACATCATAATACATCACACAATTTCATATCATTTCATTTTACATCATGCCCGAAAAGGAGTAGGAAGAAGCAAAGCTTATTTAATCCTACCCCTTTCTCACTTCAAGCGTTTACAAATATATAGAATCATTTACTGACCTTTTATATAATAAAATAACATCTATGAAATAGTATACAACAGTTTTGTAATATGTAATTAATTAATTAATTCAGTCATTATTAACATACTGAGATACTTTCAACCTTATTTTCAATAAGGTTGAAAGTATTTCTCATAATTCTTCTTTTTTGTACTCTGTAAGCACTATTATTTTGAACAACCTCTTAAACTGGATCATATCAGTACAATTTTTAACTTCTTTACTTAATCCATTCCATAATTTAATTCCTCATACTGATATGCTAAAAGTTCTAAGTGTTGTACGTGCATATAAATGTTTTAAATTATTTTTTCCTCTAAGGTTATATTTCTCCTCTTTAGTTGAGAAGAATTGTTGTACATTCTTTGGTAGCAGGTTATAGTTTGCTTTGTACATCATTTTAGCTGTTTGCAATTTTACCAAATCACCAAACTTTAATATTTCTGACTTAATAAATAAAGGGTTTGTGTGTTCTCTATATCCAACATTATGTATTATTCTAACTGATCTTTTTTGTAACACGGTTAGCGAATGTAGCGCACATTTGTAGTTATTTCCCCATATTTCTGCACAATAACTCAGATATGGTAACACTAGCGAGCAGTAGAGAATATGCAGTGATTTTTGGCCCAGAACATATTTTGCTTTATTCATTATTGAAATGTTTTTTGCCACCTTATGTTGTATGTTTTGTATATGAGATTTCCAGTTCATTTGATCATCTATTAATACTCCCAAAAATCTAGTTTCTTTTACCCTTTCTATGTCTACTTCGTCTATTTGTATTTGTGTATGATGCTCTTTTCTACTATTACCAAATAGCATTATTTTAGTTTTACTGAGATTCAAAGATAGTCTGTTTTTGTCAAACCATCTTTTTAATTTGTTCATTTCTTCTGTTATTATTTGTATTATCTTCTGTGCGCTCTCTCCTGAACAGAAAGCAGTTGTGTCGTCTGCAAATAAAACCAACTTTAAGTCCTTCGTAACCTTACAAATGTCGTTTATATAAAGATTGAACAATCTTGGTCCCAGTATTGACCCCTGGGGTACACCACAGGATATATCTAGCCGTGTTGACATATTTTCACCCATCTTTACATATTGCTTCCTGTTGGTTAAATAACTTCTTACCCAATTCAATACCAAACCTCTGATGCCATATCGTTCTAATTTTCGTATTAAAATATCATGATTAATTGTGTCAAATGCTTTTAAGTCCATGAATACTGCGGCCGCACATTCTTTACCATCTATTGCATTGGTAATTTCCTCTGTTATTTTGGTTAGTGCTATTGATGTTGAGATATTTGCTCGGAATCCATATTGGTTCTCCACAAGCGTCCCACTTTTGTTAATAAATAAATCTAATCGACTATTGAATAATTTTTCCAAGATTTTGGAGAATTGTGGAAGTAATGAAACTGGTCTGTAGTTAGTAAACTGGTGTACGTCTCCATTCGTATAAATTGGTACGACTTTTGCAATTTTCATTATATCAGGGAATTTACCGGTTAAAAATGATACATTGGTGATATATGTCAGAGGTTCTGAAATGTCTTGTATAACCTTTTTTATCGTTACCATATCTATTCCATGACAGTCGGTTGAGGTCTTGGATTTACAATTTTTTACAATTTTGATTATTTCTTCTTTTGTTACACTTTTAAGAAACATGGAATTGGGATTTCTGTCTATGAGCTCACTCAAGGCCTCAACTGACCCATCATCTGCATTTGGAATTCTTTGATCCAGATTTTTTCCGATATTAACAAAATAATCATTGAAGCGTTCCGCTATTTGGTTCATATTGTCATTTTTTGTATTTCCATCTAGAAAGTACTGGGGGTAATCTTTCTTAGCACCATTTTTAATTATGCTATTTAGGATGCCCCATGTTGCTCTCATGTTGTTTTTGTTCTTGTTTAATAATTGACTGTAGTATTCCTTCTTACATGTTCGTAGTATACCAATTAGTTTGTTTTTATATTTCTTATACTTATTTTCTGCCTCTATAGATCATATTTTGAGTCCTATTTGAGTCCTATTTGAAGTGTTCTGAGCATTTATTTTGCACAAGGTTTCTGCTGTCGGTAATTTCTTGCACGAGTGGTCTGTTGCATTAATTCATGGCACGTTTTGTAGGCATGGGAATCAGTTCCCAGTTTATCAATTCATTCTTGCCAATTTGTCGAACGATTCCCCTTAACCATTCCAGCGGGCGGGAATGAAGGCACTACATTGAGAAACAAGGCGCCCAAGTGGAAGACACAATGTTTGGCTATGTTTTACGGTAAATGATTGGAACAGGGCTATTTGCAATAATTGTAAGGTTGCTATTTCTACAAAGGAGGAAATACAAGCACTATGCAAAACATTTGAACTGACAGCATGATATAACTACAAATGATTGTCGGGTTTTTGAATCGCTATCATCTCATACCAGCAGCAGTCATCCCCGTAAATATAACAGGTACTAAAACCGCCTATCATGTCAAAGTTGCCATTATCTGTTAAATTGAATTGAATGCCTTCTCATTCAAACGAGCACGACAAGAGACATATTCTGACTACGAATGTCAGCGAGCAGTGACTAAGTTTTGTGGTCAAAAGCTTGCACACATTTGCCTCCTGATATTCGGTAGGTGAATGTTCAGTTCTAGTAAGAGAAAAGTTGCATGTTTTTCTCTAACCAGATTTTCACTTAGTCATTACCATGGTTACCTTTTTATCATTGGGCAGTATCTTCAGGCCACAACAGTAGTTATAGGGACACACTGACCTCTTTAGTCGCCAAATTAACGAGTTTACGGACTTAAATCGTGGAAATGATGATGCCGCTTTTTCTTGCAGCATGCAGGCTTTTTTTTTAATGTCAATCACGACAGTTTATGTGCATGTAACAACATTTTATATTTTCTAAAGTGATGGAAAAGATTCTCAAGTCTAAATACAAACCCCCAAACAGAGACAGTTTAAAGGGGAACATTATCACAATTTCAGAAGGGTTAAAACCATTAAAAATCAGTTCCCAGTGGCTTATTTTATTTTTCGAAGTTTTTTTCAAAATTTTACCCATCACGCAATATCCCTAAAAAAAGCTTCAAAGTGCCTGATTTTAACCATCGTTATATACACCCGTCCATTTTCCTGTGACGTCACATAGTGAAGCCAACACAAACAAACATGGCGCATAGAACAGCAAGCTATAGCGACATTAGCTCTGATTCAGACTCGGATTTCAGCGGCTTAAGCGATTCAACAGATTACGCATGTATTGAAACGGATGGTTGTAGTGTGGAGGCAGGTAGCGAAAACAAAAATGAAGAAGAAACTGAAGCTATTGAGCCATATCGGTTTGAACCGTATGCAAGCGAAACCGACGAAAACGACACAACAGTCAGCGACACGGGAGAAAGCGAGGACAAATTTGGCGATCGCCTTCTAACCAACGATTGGTATGTGTTTGTTTGGCATTAAAGGAAACTAACAACTATGAACTAGGTTTACAGCATATGAAATACATTTGGCAACAACATGCACTTTGAGAGTGCAGACAGCCCAATTTTCATCAATTAATATATTCTGTAGACATACCCTCATCCGCGCTCTTTTCCTGAAAGCTGATCTGTCCAGTTTTGGAGTTGATGTCAGCAGGCCAGGGAAGCTAGGGTCGATATTCTTCTCTTGATCATCTTCGGTGGCATAAGGGACGGTGTGAGCCAAGACATCCAGGGGGTTTAGCTCGCTCGTCTGCGAGAACAAACTGACGCAATTGCTTGCCGTGCTACCGAGGTCCTTTGTCCCTGAATTGCTCACACACTCCGGCAGATTCAATGGGGGTCTGGCGGCAGATTTCTTTGACTTTATCGTTGGAAATGCATCTGCTTTGAGTGTCGCAGGATATCCACACATTCTTGCCATCTCTGTCGTAGCATAGCTTTCGTCGGTAAAGTGTGCGGAACAAACGTCCAAATTCTTGCCACTTTCGCATCTTTGGGCCACTGGTGCAACTTGAATCTGTCTCTGTTCGTGTTGTTACACCCTCCGACAACACACCAACGAGGCATGATGTCTCCAAGGTACCGAAAACAGTCGAAAAAACGGAAAAGAACAGAGCTGATTTGACTCGGTGTTTGAGAAAATAGCGGATTGCTTCCCGATGTGACGTCATCGCTCCGAGAGCGAATATTAGAAAGGCGTTTAATTCGCCAAAATTCACCCATTTAGAGTTCGGAAATCGGTTAAAAAAATATATGGTCTTTTTTTCTGCAACATCAAGGTATATATTGACGCTTACATAGGTCTGGTGATAATGTTCCCCTTTAAATAAATGCTACAATCTTGAGTCATTTCCACATATGTTTTTATTTTGTTAAATTCTGCAAAGTAATATTTATTTCTCAAATGTGTTGTCACAAAACAATTGTTTTCTATGCTTTGTGTGTGCCTCTTAAGAAGAATCAGAATCAGAATCAGCTTTATTGTCATTACGCAAGGTAACGAGATTGAGGCCATTCCATACAGTGCGATGTGTGCATGCTAGAAAAACAATGTGCAAATATATAAAAATATAAAAAATGTAGAAGTGCAATGAATATGGTGTGAAATGAATATATACATGAAAAAACAAAACAAAAACAGGGTGGTTGGTGGAATGGGTTATTGCACCGAAGAGAAGGCAGTAATGAGGGACAATGGGGCAGTCCGTTCAGGATGGTTATGGCCCTGGGGAAGAAGCTGTTCTTTAGCCTGTTTGTTTTGGTTTTAATGCACCTGTAGCGCTTCCCAGAGGGCAGCAGGTGGAACAGGTCAGAGCCAGGGTGGGTGCTGTCCTTGATGATGGCACTGGCTCTGTTGAGGCAGCGGGAGGTGTAGCCTCGCTGTTGGCTTTATAAGGTCATGTTACCTCTAAACCAGTGGTTCTTAACCTTGTTCGAGGTACTGAACCCCACCAGTTTCATATGTGCATTCACCGAACCCTTCTTTAGTGAAAAATAAAATGTTGTTTTTTTCAAATTAAAGACAAAGTCATATGACTTTTTAGTGGTGCACAAAATGAACCGTGCATGAACATCACCTTGTTCAAAGAACAAAACCAACACAGTGCATGAACTCATAACAAATGACAGACCTGCAAATCAGTTTGACTTCTGCTGTTGCCGTATCCATAATATGCCGATAGGGAGAAGTTTTTATATACACGATGAGTCAGGTGTGGTTTGAGGCTCCACCGAACCCCTGAGGCTGACTCACCGAACCCCTAGGGTTCGATCGAACCCAGGTTAAGAACTACTGGTCCAAACTAAACAAATTTGATGCTAATCCACCTTTTTGGTATCTTTTTCCAAATGAGAATCGATAAGAGAATCAATAAAGAACCAAATCATTAAGCAGAATCAAAAGTAGAATTGGAACCGAAAACAACAATTCCTATCCCTATGTGTTACTAACATGTACTCACTCACTAATTCACTAATTCAGTCATTCTGATGATTTAGTGGAAGATTAATTTTGAATTGAAATCTACTAAATGGCATTTCTCTTTTACGCACACAAATCTAGTCGTGGATGAGAGATCTTGCTGTGGGGCTTACTTTTGGATGATTTTGAGTCTTTTTTGTTATACTATTGTAGGTTATTATTTTATTAGGTTGGGGTAAAATAAGACAACAATGCCAAAAACAACATTGCAAGTGTGTGATAATTGTCTTGTTAGGCCTTCTTTAAAGTACCAGTAGAGTGGAAAAACAAGTTGACTATTTGCTTATTTGTGTTTCATTGTATCCACTAAGGCAGCATGGTGGAAGAGGGGTTAGTGCGTCTGCCTCACAATACGAAGGTCCTGAGTAGTCATGAGTTCAATCCCGGCCTCGGGATCTTTCTGTGTGGAGTTTGCATGTCCTCCCCGTGACTGCGTGGGTTCCCTCCGGGTACTTCGGCTTCCTCCCACCTCCAAAGACATGCACCTGGGGATAGGTTGATTGGCAACACTAAATTGGCCCTAGTGTGTGATTGTGAGTGTGAATGTTGTCTGTCTATCTGTGTTGGCCCTGTGATGAGGTGGCGACTTGTCCAGGGTGTACACCGCCTTCCGCCCGATTGTAGTTGAGATAGGCTGCAGCGCCCCCCGTGACCCCGAAGGGAATTAACGGTAGCAAATGGATGGATGGATGGATGACATATAACCTCCAATAACTATGAATAGCGATTAAAAAGTCTGATCATGCAGGAAAGGTGGAAGTTCAACAGAAACTTACCTTGACTTTTATTTTGAATAGCAGCCACAAAAATCTTGGAGTCTGATCAAGCGATACAATAAAACTTACCGTATTTTCCGCACCATAAGCCGCCCTGGGTTATAAGCCGCGCCTTCAATGAACGGCATATTTCAAAACTTTGTCCACCTATAAGCCGCCCCGTGTTATAAGCCGCATCTAACTGCGCTAAAGGAATGTCAAAAAAACAGTCAGATAGGTCAGTCAAACTTTAATAATATATTAAAAACCAGCGTGATGTGGGCGCGCATGGAGTCGTATATCAACATGGACGGAGCTGCGTGAAAAAAGCCACCCGGCCTCTTCGCATAAACTTACCTTAACCACTCGCTCATCTTTTCTTCATCCATCCATCCCTTCGAGTTAGCTTTTATGATGACGCCGGCTGGAAAGGTCTCTTTTGGCAAGGTCTTCCTTTTGAATATCACCATGGGTGGAAGTTTCTGGCCATTAGCATGGCAAGCTAGAACCACAGTGAAGGATGACTTCTCATTCCCTGTGGTGCGAATATTCACCGTACGTGCTCCCGTTGTATCCACAGTGCGGTTCACAGGAATATCAAAAGTCAGTGGAACCTCGTCCATGTTGATAATGTTCTCTGGCCGGATCTTTTTTTCAGCTATCTTGTTTTTACAATATGCACGGAAAGTAGCCAGCTTTTCTTGAAAGTCTTTAGGCAGTTGCTGTGAAATAGTAGTCCGTGTGCGGATGGAGAGATTGCGTCTTTTCATGAACCGGAAACCTGTCGCTTATTAGGAGCCATTTTGTGGTCTTTACAGATGTAAACACACAAAGGAAATGAAACGTAATATCCGCGCGCTTCTTCTTCTTCTACGCGGGCGGGTGGTTGCTTACAGTAGAAGAAGAAGCGCTTCCTGTTCTATGGGGGCGGGTGCTTACCTTGGCGGTTGCTTGCGTAGAAGAAGAAGCGCTTCCTCTTCTACGGGGAAAAAAGATGGCGGCTGTTTACCGTAGTTGCGAGACCGAAACTTTATGAAAATGAATCTTAATATTAATCCATATATAAAGCGCACCGGGTTATAAGCCGCACTGTCAGCTTTTGAGTAAATTTGTGGTTTTTAGGTGCGGCTAATAGTGCGGAAAATACGGTACTCGCTGAGAAACCAGCCCTGACCAAATTTGCTGTGTGTTAATTCCAGCCGCTAAGCAAATTTCATGTGCAAAATGGGCAGAGGTAGTTTGAACTTTTCAAGAAAAGGAAGGCAGCGAGTGACGGGCCACTCTGTAAATGTCATGTTGACGCCAACATCTGGAGCTGCGACAGCATCGCGCCTTTGCCTGCCAATCTTCCTTTTTATCCATCTTTTTTTTCTCCCCTTTTTGTCTGTCTGTGTGGTGTTTACCTTCCTCTCCATCCTCCCACACTCTTTTCTTATCGACTTTGACTACAAAACACATCCTTCTATAAATTCTCAGCCTACAATCCATTGAAGCGTTTTCATTTATTAGCCTACCTTTTCTCTTAATGCTTGTAATTACATGTTTATTTGATTGTATTTATTTGTGCAACCTTTTATTGCGTTGTTCTTTCATTTGATTCCAAAAAAAACACGTGCTGACTATAATTTCCTGGGGAATTCTCCAGGGAGAGTTCCTTCATTTAATTTGTACGGAAATTAAATTGTCAATGCGAGAAACAGGATACTTGCTAATCTGTTTATGCCAGCATTTTGCCTCCTCTCACTGTTTCTCTACATGATGAAAAACCACACAGTCGCACGTTTTATTTCAAAAACAAACCTAAAGGCAAGCAAACGTCATGAATGAATGAAATACTTATTCAGTAGACTTATATTTCTAAAGCCTTAAAGGGAATTGTGCCTATCGTTCACAATCCTTATAAAAGACAAGAAGACAAAAGTGTTTTGTTTTTTTTGCATTGTGATGGTGGCTGGCAATGCAGCTAATGGCATCAATCCAATCTGCCGTTAAAGCAATTTAAAAATGCATCCAAAAACCACCAACAATGCTTAATTTACCTTCCGTAACCTTAATAATAACCAAGCTATGGCAACCAAATAAGGGTCCATTACTATTAACTATCTGTCATTTAGCTGTATGTATTTATTTAGTTTGCCTTTTCTTTGGCCCACTCCTATGTTATTTATTTTCTCTACCTACAGTAAAAAAAAACATCTATCAATATCTTGACAAAAAAAACAATGACTTGTATGTTGTTTGGGAACAGTTGGTAATGGTTATGTGCAGTAAAACTTTTCATGAACTCAACTCACCTTAAAGTGTGTTCTTAAATGTGTGTTCTTAAATGAAGATGTGGAGTTATGATTTTGGTTTACAGAGTAAAGAACTAAAAACTAAGGTTTTGGTCATGGTTTTCTCTATTTGTCTAAATTTCGCCAAGGAAACGGTTTATTGTGGGTTTCCAGCAAATCATCTTCATCACTAAAAAAAAAAATCTAGTCTGCGTGAGAGAATCCCTCTGCCATTTTCAAGTATATATATATTTTTTGGAGTTGTCAGCTTGAAGCGTCCCTCTGTCTCCGACTCCTTTGTCGTCGTGACAAAAGTGCGTGACTGCATGTTATGATTTTGCTTACTAATTTCTATGTCCTGCCTTATCTTGCCTCTGATTGGCCAGTCCGTAAAGTTTCACCCTAATCTTAGCCAATTGTGACTCATCATACCAACACCAACCAATCATCATGGATTTTCTCCGTATGTATGGATGTTCTCATTCATCCAGGTCATTGGATTTTTTCTAGAGATGTCCGATAATGGCTTTTTTGCAGATATCCGATATTCCGATATTGTTCAACTCTTAATTACCGATTCCGATATCAACCGATACCGATATATACAGTCGTGGAATTAACACATTATTGTGCCTAATTTTGTTGTGATGCCCCGCTGAATGCATTAAACAATGTAACAAGGTTTTCCAAAATAAATCAACTCAAGTTGAAAAAAGTGCCAACATGGCACTGCCATATTTATTATTGAAGTCACAAAGTGCATTTTTTTTTTAACATGCCTCAAAACAGCAACTTGGAATTTGGGACATGCTCTCCCTGAGAGAGCATGAGGAGGTTGAGGTGGGCGGGGTTGGGGGCGGGGGAGTAAGGGGTAACGGGGGTGTATATTGTAGTGTCCCGGAAGAGTTAGTGCTGCAAGGGCTTCTGGGTATTTGTTCTGTTGTGTTTATGTTGTGTTACGGTGCGGATGTTCTTCCGAAATGTGTTTGTCATTCTTGTTTGGTGTGGGTTCACAGTGTGGCGCATATTTGTAGCAGTGTTAAAGTTATTTATACGGCTACCCTCAGTGTGACCTGTATGGCTGTTGACCAAGTATGCATGCATTCACTTGTGTGTATGAAAAGCCGTAGATATTATGTGACTAGGCCGGCACGCAAAGGCAGTGCCTTTAAGGTTTATTGGCGCTCTGTACTTCTCCCTACGTCCGTGTACACAGCGGCGTTTTAAAAAGTCATTAATTTTACTTTTTGAAACCGATACCGATAATTTCCAATATTACATTTTAAAGCATTTATCGGCCGATAATATCGGCAGTCCGATATTATCGGACATCCCTAATTTTTTCCATATGTATTTTTTTGGCCAGGATTCACAGTCTATTTTCTCTTCATGTAGCTTGTAGCTTTGATGTAAGCTACCACACTACATGGGTTTAAAAGTAGCAAAGCTACCGCCAAGCTACTGGAAAATGTAGTTAAGCTATGTGGCTTAGCTACATGGAGCTTGTTACTGCCCATCACTGGCAATGCCATTGGACACAAATCTGTACTGACTGAAAAACATGAACAATCATATTATAGTATCTGTAAAGTATTAGCCCTCATTTCATGTTTTGTTTGTACACATTTAGCTTGTGTATGTACTGTAGTAATAACAGGCATGGTGTGCTGTGTGTATTATGAGCAATATTATAGTGACTCACTCGATGGACATTTGTCTGTTTTGTCCAGCTGGCCGGGGAAGTTTTCTCAAGTTGACTTTGGGTAAGCACGCCATTTATGTCGGCATAGCTTGGCTCCAAGCTCCACTTTTACACCGTCAAGACACACCGGCATCACTCTCCCGGCTTCCGTCTGCTCCAACACTTCACCCTCTGTTCGTGCTCGCTCCTATAAGCAGCAGTTCATCCTCTGTATATTCAGCTTCAAAAAGATAAGTGTATCCCAAGTGAGAAAAAGCCTTGTTATCTCTGTATGTTTTGTGTACGCCAATTACAGTTCGCTTACATCTGACATCGCGCGGTCACGTGTGTCAGCGCGACCAGTCGCATACCTGCAGTCAGTGCAGGTACAGCCGGGGGAAGCCATACAACAACAGCGTGTTGCAGGAGCTTTCCTCTGTGCCGTGAGGGCGATATAAAGTGTTTGTGTGGATACGAACTGGTAAGCCATGATGTACGAACTGGTAAGCCATGATGTGCTAGCTGTAGCATTAGCATTAGCATCGCCGGCTTCATTCATTTTGTATAGGCATGGTTAGCTCCTCGGCTAGCACTGAATAACCGGGCCCTGTTATTAGCCTGTTTGTTTGTTAGTGTAACTATCTGTGGAAGCCATGCCTGTTCCTACCAAATGTGTCACTATTTAGTGTAATCATTCAAAGTCCAATACCATATGTAAGGGTTATGAAAGCGTATTGTCAAACATGTGTTGTTTAATGATGTTTTAAGTGCTTCATACTGGCCTATATTGTTAAGCCAAGGTGCAATGCACTGGAGCACTTTTAAACTATGGGTTGGAAACAGGGTGTTGAATGTTTAATCACTTTGAATCGTATGACCTGCTAAATAATATAACACATTATATTTAATGCAATGAATCTAATATTGAAATACACTAAATTGCCAAAAGTATTTGGCCACCTGCCTTGACTCCAGTGACGTGCGGTGAGGTTGATGGCTGGTGAGGCACTGACTTCATCACAGTCATATTTACAAACATATGAACGCTAAAGAGTATCTTATTCACCATTTGATTGGCAGCAGCTGCTGCCCACTGCTCCCCTCACCTCCCAGGGGGTGAAGAAGAGGATGGGTCAAATGCAGAGGACAAATTTCACCACACCTAGTGTGTGTGTGACAATCATTGGTACTTTAACTTAACTTTAACTTTACACATACAAACTGTAGCACACAAAAAAGCACATTTAATAAAAAAAAAACGTTATTATGGTCTTACCTTTACTTATAAGTGTGGGAACAGTGGTGTTGGTGTTGGAGGAGTTGTGAATGAATGAAATATGAAATCCGTGCTGCAGTCTGCAGGTGTACCTAATGTTGTGTCCCTGCAGTCGTTCACGGCTCCTCCGGCGCGAGCAATGTTGTTTTTGCACTTTTTGGCTTCTTGTTAAGTGACTTTTTTTGGGTGGATTCGGTCTTGCACGTGGAGGGTTTGGGTGTGGGCTTTGGTTGGTGTGGCGCTCCCGTCGGGGGGTGCACTCTGCGCGGGGTGCATTAACCGGCACCAGGAGGCGGGATTACTGCGAGCCTCACACAGTGCGTCTTCGCAGCAGTTTTATGATTGCTCAGCACACGAAATACGTTACACACATACAGTTGTTGACAAAATACACTGTACATTATATACCTCAGCTAACTAAACTATGGAAATGTATAATATAATTCATATAGCAATACGGTCTCACTGCACAGCAGACCAGCAGTTAGCCGAGTCTGCAATCCATGTTGAGGCACAACTGAGTGACGTGCCTCAACTGGCTGCTGACTCACCGCAAGTCTCTTCTTCAAGTATTTGAACGGCAAATGTGAAAATTCAGCGATTTTGAATTAAAATAATCGAAAACTGGTGAAGTTAAATGGAAAATAACTTTATAGTATAATCACTGAATACATATAACAATTTAATTAATTTGTTTTCTTTTTACATTTTTTTCCTTTCCATGATGGCACGTGAGGCCCCGCCTCACCTGCCTCTAGTGACCGCACGTCACTGCTTGACTCACATATGAACTTGACGTGCCATCCCATTCCTAACCCATAGGGTTCAATATGATGTCGGTCCACCTTTTGCAGCTATTACAGCTTCAACTCTTCAGGGAAGGCTGTCCACAAGGTTGCGGAGTGTGTTTATAGGAATTTTCCACCATTCATCCAAAAGCGCATTGGTGAGGTCACACACTGATGTTGGTCGAGAAGGCCTGGCTCTCAGTCTCCGTTCTAATTCATCCCAAATGTGTTCTGTCGGGTTCAGGTCAGGACTCTGTGCAGGCCAATCAAGTTCATACACATCAGACTCTGTCATCCATGTCTTTATGGACCTTGCTTTGTGCACTGGTGCACAGTCATGTTGGAAGAGGAAGGGGTCAGCTCCAAACTGTTCCCACAAAGTTGGGAGCATGGAATTGTCCAAAATGTTTTGGTATCCTGGAGCATTCAAAGTTCCTTTAACTGGAACTAAGGGGCCAAGACCAACTCCTGAAAAACAACCCCACACCATAATTCCTCCGCTGAACCCTCTCTGTCAGTTTACGTGGCCTACCGCTTCGTGGCTGAGTTGCTGTTGTTCCCAAACTCTTCCATTTTCTTATAATAAAGCCGACAGTTGACTTCGGAATATTTAGGAGCGAGGAAATTTCACCACTGGATTTGTTGCACAGTTCCACCCTGGAATTCACTGAGCTCCTGAGAGCGGCCCATTCTTTCACAAATGTTTGTAGAAACAGTCTCCATGCCTAAGCGCTTGATTTTATACACCTGTGGCCAGGCCGAGGGATTAGGACACCTGATTCTGATCATTTGGATTGGTGGCCAAATACTGTTGGCAATATAGTGTATAGGGCTGTGAATCTTTGGGTGTTCCACGATTCGATTCAATATCGATTCTTGGGGTCACGATTCGATTATAAATCGATTTTTCCGATTCAAAACGATTCTCTATTCATTCAATACATAGGATTTCAGCAGGATCTACCCCAGTCTGCTGACATGCAAGCAGAGTAGTAGATTTTTGTAAAAAGCTTTTATAATTGTAAAGGACAATGTTTTATCAACTGATTGCAATAATGTAAATTTGTTTTAACTATAAAATGAACCAAAAATATGACTTATTTTATCTTTGTGAAAATATTGGACACAGTGTGTTGTCAAGATTATGAGATGCGATGCAAGTGTAAGCCACTATGACACTATTGTTCTTTTTTTTTTTTTTTATAAATTTCGAATGATAATGTCTGTCAAGACTTGATCCTGGGTGTCTGCTTTTCCGGGATTCAACAGAAAGTTGGCTCGGGCGAAACGGGAATGTAAGTACATGATTTATTTAATTTTATTTAAAAAAAAGTACAAACGAAAAGCGCGCACAATGGCGAAGGTACAAAACTAGACTATAAACACAGAACTTGCACATTGGCAGAAACTATGAACAATTAAACAAAACTTGCAAACTATGGCATGAATAAAGAAAACTTACTTGGATGAAAAAACGGCATGAAAAAAGCGCAGCAAGGGTCATAAGGGTGTGTGGAGAGTATAAATGCGGGATGTCGCCAGAACGACAAACTGAAAACAATGAACTTAAATACTATAGACATGATTAGTGAAAGCAGGTGCGTGACTCAAAACGTGAAACAGGTGCGTGACGTGACAGGTGAAAACTAATGGGTTGCTATGGTGACAAACAAGAGTGCACAATGAGTCCAAACGTGGAACAGGTGAAACTAATGGGTAATCATGGAAACAAGACAAGGGAGTGAAAAGCCAGAAACTAAAGAGTCCAATAACTAAACAAAACAAAACATGACTAAAACAAAACATGATTACACAGACATGACAATATCAATGAGGGATTTTTAATCACTGCTATGTTGAAATTGTAACTAATATCGATACTGTTGTTGATAATATTCTTTTTTTTTTCACTACTTTTGGATTGTTCTGTGTCGTGTTTGTGTCTCCTCTCAATTGCTCTGTTTATTGCAGTTCTGAGTGTTGCTGGGTCGGGTTTGGTTTTGGAATTGGATTGCATTGTTGTTGTATTATTTTGTTGGATTGATTCATAAAAAATAAAAAAATACAAAAAATAAATTAAAAAAAATACAAAATAAAAATCGATTTTTGAAAAATGAGAATCGATACTGAATCGTACAACGTGAGAATCGCGATTTGAATTCGAATCGATTTTTTCCCACACCCCTAATAGTGTATGTTTCTACTGAATGTTGAAAATCATTAATCTCGTGCAGTCAATGCTATTTACCTGTTGAATTGTGCGCACTGAAGTTAACAATAATGTACATTACGATTTACTGGGACCTTGGTACTGCTCTACAGGCCAGGTTCCCAAGATTATGTACTAAATTGGCGGAGTAGTGTTTGGCCTTGGCGGACGTCTGCGGTCTCCTCTAACAACGAATCACGTCGGTGAAAATGTGGCGCCTTTTAGCCATGTGAAGTAAACAAGCACTATTGACTGTAGGAAAAAAAAGCTCAGCTAGAGAGCACAGTGCATGTGGTCTCGCCCCTCGCGGGCATCATCTCTCTGCAGACTCCAGCAGGCGCTCCGCTTGTTCGCCGCGTGTTCGGCTGAGATATGAACGCTCGCCATACAAGTGCCTACCCTGCACTTTCCCTTCTTTGGAGTCCGCCCACTCTCACTTGGACGTCGAACAAATTGATTACTCCGGAGGCACTTTTTTTTTCATGGCTTGTGACTTGTGTGGCTTCCATCCAACACTCGATACACTTCTCGATACTCGCCATTATGCTTCACCAATCTGTCCCTTGCAGTCTCAAACCAGATTTTGGGAGTTCTTTGGGGGGGTTTGGACTCTTACCTGCACCACGAAAAAAAGTCAGCGTGATGGTTTTATGTGTCGGCTTAACAAAGTTAAATGGAAGTATGCATGCACAAGTCAACATGTAAGTTTTTAGTTTAGTTAGTTTATTATTTCTTCGGCCAGTGGTCAACAAAATAAACAGTTTTACATTCATGAATTGACAATTTTACAGAACGAAAGTGTTTAGGCTGAAGTTGAGCACTTATTTCGCCTAACCCTATCAACAATCTCAAATACAAGATGTAGTAAAACCAGGAGACATCGAGCTCTGATCATGAGCTTCATAGATATGTGACATATCACAAACGTATTATAAATACACCTCGTACACAACATAAACACTGTTCAAATATATACACAGTAAAGACGTAGACCAGGGGTCGGCAACCCGCGGCTCTAGAGCAGTGGTTCTCAAATGGGGGAACGCGTACCCCTGGGGGTACTTGAAGGTATGCCAAGGGGTACCGTATTTTCCGCACTATAAGGCGCACCGGATTATTAGCCGCACCTTCTATGAATTACATATTTCATAATTTTGTCCACCAATAAGCCGCCCCGGACTAAAAGCCGCGCCTACGCTGCGCTAAAGTGAATGTCAAAAAAACGCTGCGCTAAAGTGAATGTCAAAAAAACAGTCAGATAGTTCAGTCAAACTTTAATAATATATTGAAAACCAGCGTTCTAACAACTCTGTCCCAAAATGTACGCAAATGTGCAATCACAAACATAGTAAAATTCAAAATGGTGTAGAACAATAGCAACATAATGTTGCTCGAACGTTAATGTCACAACACACAAAATAAACATAGCGCTCACCTTCTGAAGTTATTCTTCATTCGTAAATCCTTCGAATTCTTCGTCTTCGGTGTCCGAATTGAAAAGTTGGGCGAATACGGGATCCAAAATGGCCGGTTCCGTCTCGTCGAAGTCACCGGAGTCAGTGTCGCTGTTGTTGTGCAGCAGTTCTGTGAATCCTGCCTTCCGGAAAGGTCGGACCACAGTTGTGACCGAAACTATCTGCCCAGGCATTTACGATCCACTGGCAGATGTTGGCGTATGTCGACCGGCGCTATCTGCCCGTCTTAGTGAAGGTGTGTTCGCCTTCGGAGCTGTGTGAAAAAAGCCACCCGGCCTCTTCGCGTAAACTTCCCTTAACCACTCGCTCATCTTTTCTTCATCCATCCATCCCTTCGAGTTAGCTTTTATGATGACGCCGGCTGGAAAGGTCTCTTTTGGATGGGTGGAAGTTAGCATGGCAAGCTAGAACCACAGTGAAGGATGACTTCTCATTCCCTGTGGAGCGAATATTCACCGTACGTGCTCCCGTTCCACAGTGCGGTTCAGTTGCTGTGAAATACGGTAGTAATCCGTGTGCGGATGGAGAGATTGCGTCTTTTTATGAACCGGATCGTTTTGTAGGAGCCATTTTGTGGTCTTTACAGATGTAAACAGGAAATGAAACGTACGGTGATATCCGCGCGTTTTTTCTTCTTCTTCCGGGGGCGGGTGAAGCGCTTCCTGTTCTATGGGGGCGGGTGAAGCGCTTCCTGTTCTATGGGGGCGAGTGCTTTCATTGGCGGTTGCTTGCGTAGAAGAAGAAGCGCTTCCTGTTCTACCGGGAAAAAAGATGGCGGCTGTTTACCGAAGTTGCGAGACCGAAACTTTATGAAAATGAATCGTAATAAAGCGCACCGGGTTATTAGGCGCACTGTCAGCTTTTGAGAAAAATTGTGGTTTTTAGGTGCGCCTTATAGTGCGGAAAATACGGTACGTGAGATTTTTTTTAAATATTCTAAAAATAGCAACAATTCAAAAATCCTTTATAAATATATTTATTGATTAATACTTCAACAAAATATGAATGTAAGTTCATAAACTCAGTGAAGCATAAGCTCAGGTTTGTCACTAAAATGTCTGTCAAAAAGAACTGTGAAAAGAAATGCAACAATGCAATATTCAGTGTTGACAGCTAGATTTTTTTGTGGACATGTTCCATAAATATTGATGTTAAAGATTTGTTTTTTTGTGAAGAAATGTTTAGAATTAAGTTCATGAATCCAGATGGATCTCTATTACAATCCCCAAAGAGGGCACTTTAAGTTGATGATTACTTCTATGTGAATAAATCTTTATTTATAATTGAATCACTTGTTTATTTTTCAACAAGATTTTAGTTATTTTGATATCTTTTTTTCCAAATAGTTCAAGAAAGACCACTACAAATGAGCAATATTTTGCACTGTTATACAATTTAATAAATCAGAAACTGATGACATAGTGCTTCTTTATCTCTTTTTTTCAACCAAAAATGCTTTGCTCTGATTAGGGGGTACTTGAATTAAAAAAATGTTCACGCGGGGTACATCACTGAAAAAAGGTTGAGAACCACTGCTCTAGAGCTTTAACTTTAGCGCCACCCTAGTGGCTCTCTGAAGCTTTTTCAAAAATGTATGAAAAGTTGAGGGGACATTTTTTTATTTATTTTTGTAATATGGTTTCTGTAGGAGGACAAACATGACACAAACCTCCCTAATTGCTATAAAGCACACTGTTTATATTAAACATGCTTCACTGATTCCAGTATTTGGCGAGCACCGTTTTGTCCTAATAATTTTAGCGGTCCTTGAACTCACCGCAGTTTGTTTACATGTATAACTTTCTCCGACTTTCTAGGACGTGTTTTATGCCACTTCTTTTTCTGTCTCATTTTGTCCACCGCACTTTTAACGTTGCGCATGAATCCACAAAGGTGAGTTTTGTTGATGTTATTGACTTGTGTGGAGTGCTAATCAGACATATTTGGTCACTGCATGACTGCAAGCTAATCGATGCTAACATGCTATTTAGGCTAGCTATATGTACATATTGCATCATTATGCCTCATTTGTAGCTATATTTGAGGTCATTTAGTTTCCTTTAAGTCATATTAATTCAATTTATATCTCATGACACACTATGGCTTTTAATTTTTTGCGGCTCCAGACAGATTGGTTTTTGTTTTTTTGGTCCAATTTGGCTCTTTCAACATTTTGGGTTGCCGACCTCTGACATAGACAAACAGTCGTGAAATATCCATGTACATGTGTGGGTTAAACATACCAATAATATGCTATATACGAACGCTTAGAACCTGCTCAGTGGCCTAGTGGTTATAGTGTCTGCCCTGAGATCGGTAGGTCGTGAGTTCAAACCCCGGCCGAGTCATACCAAAGACTATAAAAATGCGACCCATTACCTCCCTGCTTGGCACTCAGTATCAAGGGTTGGAATTGGGGGTTAAATCACCAAAAATGATTCCCGAGCACGGCCACCGCTGCTGCTCACTGCTCCCCTCACCTCCCATGCGGTGGAACAAGGGGATGGGTCAAACTCAGAGAGTAATTTCACCCCACCTAGTTTGTGTGTGACTATCAGTGGTACTTTAACTTTAACTTTAGACTTCCATTATTATTTATGTCCCACATTTAGTTTTGTAACAAACATTGATCATAGTATTAACTACTGGTGTTGATTCTAGCGCGATACATTTATCTAAGACATTGGTCTTGAAGTTTGTTTTTAAATGTGTGGGAAAAAGCAGAGTTTTATCTCATCCTACCCCCTTCTCGAGCAGTCATCTTGTAATTTGCACAACAATGACACAGTAGGAGAGGGGAATAACGTTGTTTCCGATGCATTTGGATAGTATGTTTGCAGATATATTTTTTGTACTAGATTAATTCAATGCATTCATTTAAATGTACGGTCGAAGCTCGATTCCCGAACGTCTCTATTTGCGTAATTGTTGGTTTACATACCTTTGACATGTCATTGTCTTGGCGTACGAAATACACTTAGATATACGGAGTGGATATAGAAAGGGTAAAATAAAACACATGTTTGGGTGTAATAATAGATGTTAAAATTACCTGGAATTCTTATGTAAAAAAAAAATATACAGCATAAAGTAGCAAGAAACACGTCAATAATGAACAAAGCAAAACATGTTCTGGACCAAAAATCACATCATATTCTTTACTGCTCACTAGTGTTACCATATCTGAGTTATTGTGCAGAAATATCGGGAAACAACTACAAATGTGCGCTTCATTCACTAACTGTGTAACAAAAAATTTCAATTTGAATAATACATAATGTTGGATATAGAGAACATACAAACCCTTTACTTATTGAATCACAAATATTGGTGCATTTGCAAACAGCTAAAATGATGTACAAAGCAAACTATAACCTGCTACCCAAGAATGTACAACAATTCTTCTCAACAAAAGAGGAGAAATAAAACCTTAGAGGAAAATCTAATTTAAAACATGTGTATGCAACAACAACACTTAAAACCTTTTGCATATCAGTATGTGGAATTAAATGATGGAATGGATTAACCAAAGAAATCAAAGAAAGCACCAATATGATTCAGTTTAAGAGACATTTCAAACTACAAGTGTTCACAAAGTACACAGAACAAGAATTATGATAAACATCTTCAACCCTTTTCTTTTTGTTGTTTTTTATTTATTATTTATTTACTGTTCTGTTACAGGGAACAAGGAAATAGGATTAAATAAGCTCTACTTCTTCCTACTCCTTTTCGGACATGCTGTAATGAAACAACTGGAAATGTGTGATGAATTACATTGTATTGTATGCATGTTCAAAATAAACTGAAACTGAACTGAACTTAATTTAGATAGGACATTTGAAAAAACAATAAAAGTGTTATGATCCGCTGCCCGGATCACAGTCTGTTTGCGTTTTCGATTCACTTGTGTTTTCAGCACCTTTGAGTTTGTGTGTTTCAGTTGCCATGACGGCAGATTACTCTCACCTGCCTCTGGTTAGTGTTCGGGACGCTCACCTGTTTCCCGGGCACTAATCAGAGAGCTATTTAGTCTATGCCCTGGCCTCACTCGGTCTGGTGGTCTTGTTTGCTCCCATGCAACAAGTTACATTTACGCTCTTAGTCTGTATTGTTACTAGCATCTTTTGGCAATCCTTCTTGTTTTCCGCGCAGCACATTTTTGTCTGCAGCTAGAATAAATCATTTCTTCTCACCTGCAAGCCGCTTCCTGACATCCCTCTGCATCTTGAAAAGACGACCTTCGGCATCATAATGCCATGACAGCGTAACAAAAAGTTTAACAAAGTTAACACATGGCACACTGACAAAGCTTAACCTATTGTTACTATAACAATCTACAAGGTTAATGTAGGTTGCTTCTCTTTCTCCCCCTCCATTTTTCTGCATTCCTTTGTATCTCAAGTTATCATTACGTATATGTATTGTTGCCATTGAACAACTGTATTGTTGATAATAGAGGTCAATTTTTGGTATTGTTCATTATCAATGCTCATTGTCATTTCTGTATTATTTTTTATTTTCGCTAACTGCTTATTTGCTATCACTTTTACCATCATATTTGTACATGTCGTATTTGCTGATGTTGCTCTATTGTTGTTGTTGTTGTTGTTTGCTGTTGTTGTTTTTGTCTCTCTGTCTAATCCCCCTCTTGTCCCCACAATTCCCCCCTCTGTCTTCTTTTTTTTCTCTTTCTATCCCCTCCTGCTCCGGCCCGGCTGCACCAAATGATAATATAAATACATTTAATAAAGTCAAATACAAATAAGGCAACAAGAGAAGTATCCTACACTTCTCTTTTGTAAAGTATATCTAAACAGCCGATATGGGCATCTACATCAACTATATGATTTGCCTGAGAAGCTGGACAGGACAAAAAAATAAATTAATAAATAAATAAAGTTTAACAAAGTGCTCCACAGGAGTTAAAACATTCATACAAGGAGAGTCAATAATATAAAACATTTAAACTATAAAGAGAATAAATACATCAAATACATCAAAGAAAATACAATTGACTAAAATCACACAACTCTCATGCTGATTTAAAAGCCAAAGAGTAAAAACATGTTTTAAGACGTGATTTAAAACTCATTAAAGAGGAAGCCGTCCGTGTAGCAAGAGGGATATCGTTCCAAAGTTTTGGAGCCACAGCAGAAAATGGACGATCCCTTCTGGATTTTAAACGGGTTTTTGTTACGCGTACAGGAGGAGGAGACGGCACAGACAGGAGGGACATCGTTTAAACTATATTTGTATTTATATATATACATAATATATATAAATCAATAAATTAAGTGTGAGAACTAGTCAATAATGTGTGTGGTGCGCGACTATGTGTAGGATGTAACTGTATCGTGTTATCCTTAGTGTTGAGCGAGAGGCGGAAGTCCACTAGGGGCAGGGCAGACTCGTAGGTTCGTGAGACAGTCAGGAAGTCAGGGGCGATAGAGAGGCGTCAAAGGTCCGTGACCAGGTGAGAGGTCGAGATCCAAGAGGCAGCCAGGGAAGCAGAGGGATCGCGGGAAGACGAGACACACGGTTCGTAACGTGGGAACGAAGGCAGGTGTACTGGATCATATGACTACGTTCTGGCATGGAATAGCAGGTTGTGCAGGCTTATGAAGGCAGGTCCTCTGATCAGTGACAGGTGCGCTGATTGCTGGCGATTGATTGCAGCTGTTTGCTGAAACCGGACTGACGCGCTCCAAGGGTGGTGCGGTGATTTCTCCAGATTCTCTGATTCCTTTGATGATATTACGGACCGTAGATGGTGAAATTCCTAAATTCCTTGCAATAGCTGGTTGAGAAAGGTTTTTCTTAAACTGTTCAACAATTTACTCACGCATTTGTTGACAAAGTGGTGACCTTCGCCCCATTCTTGTTTGTGAATGACTGAGCATTTCATGGAATCTACTTTTATACCCAATCATGGCACCCACCTGTTCCCAATTTACCTGTTCCAAATAAGTGTTTGATGAGCATTTCTCAACTTTATCAGTATTTATTGCTACCTTTCCCAACTTCTTTGTCACGTGTTGCTGACACCAAATTCTAAAGTTAATGATTATTTGCAAAAAAAAAAAATGTTTATCAGTTTGAACATCAAATATGTTGTCTTTGTAGCATATTCAACTGAATATGGGTTGAAAATGATTTGCAAATCATTGTATTCCGTTTATATTTACATCTAACACAATTTCCCAACTCATATGGAAACGGGGTTTGTATATTGAACATGATCAGGTCTACAGGGACTGCATTTTTCCCTCAGTCTTTCATCCCTACCAAATGACAACAAATGGTTTTCAAACATTTAAGGAATAGCCATCAGCTGAAACACTGGGCTCAGGTTTAATGCCTGACGTATGTCATGTAACTTAACAGTGGGAGGAAGTCGGGGTCACCCAGGTGTCATCGCGCTTCATTTGTAGCGGGAAGGATAAGCGGCGCCGAGAGAAGACAGAGCCGTGGCCCAAAGGAGCGTGTTGGAAAATGGGGGGGGGGAGCGACACTCGTCATTAAGTCTCCTCTCTGTCTTCCTCAGGGGCCAGGAGGATTTTGTAACTTTATCCGTTTTCTCGTAGAAACCGTGCGAGGCCTCGTACAACTCGGGCAAAGACATAAAAGATAGATCAAGAGGTAAAGTTTCCATGAGGAGAGTGTGTGAGTGTGTGTGGGTGTGGGTGTGTGTGTGCGCTATCAGAGTCTAGGGTTGATTGCCTTGAAAGCAGGGAAAAGTGATGTGGAGGCATGGCTATCGTAATCAATAATACAGTAACACATGTGATGTTTAATAATCAATACTACAGTAATCCGTTTGATTTAGTATTTTTCGGGCATGACAAACATACAGTATTTACTCATTATAAGTACTTGTGCGTTCACAGCATAGACCAGGCCTGGGCAATTATTTTGACTCAGGAGCCAAATTTAGAGAAAAACATGTGTCTGGGGGCCGGTATATATATTCTTAGGAACACAAATACAAAACCTCACAATAATGTCTGAATACTAAAAACGTTTTAACAGACCGCCTTAAAAAACGGAATGGAATTTTACTTTTTTTTTTTTACTGAATGAGACACCCAGAATGTAATAAAGAATGTGGGATTTACAATATTAACTATGAAGGATAAAACATTGAATATTGACAACATATGAACGTCACACCCCCTCTACGTCGACACATTTTGCCATTAAGTGAAACGCAACAAAAACATGAACGCGAAGGGTAAAAACAAAAAAAAAACACCTACAATTTGATATATCACTAAGCTTTAGAACTTTGTTTTAAAAAGCTCCTTCCACGTCTGTCCCTGACACCCACATTTCAGGCTGGCCGCTGTGGAAACCAGTGACGTGCAGTCACTAGAGGCAGGTGAGGCCCCGCCTCACCTGCCATCATGGAAAGAAAAAAAATGTAAAAAGAAAAAATATATATTAAATTGTTATATGTATCCAGTGATTATACTATAAAGTTATTTTCCATTTAACTTCACCAGTTTTAGATTATTATTTTTTTTAATCGCTGAATATTCACATTTGCCGTTCAAATACTGAGAAGAGACGGTGCGGTGAACAGCAGCCAGTTGAGGCACGTCACTCAGTTGTGCCTCAACATGGATTGCTGACTCGGCTAACTGCTGGCCTGCTGTGCAGTGAGACCGTATTGCTATATGAATTATATTATACATTTCCATAGTTTAGTTAGCTGAAGTATATAATGTACAGTGTATTTTGTCAACAACTGTATGTGTGTAACGTATTTTTTGTTCTGAGCGATCATAAAACGGCTGCAAAAGACGCACTGGCTGAGGCTCGCAGTAATCCCGCCTCCTGCACCCCCCCTGACGGGAGTGTTATATGAAGTAAAGCCCACACTTAAACTTTCCACGTGCAAGATTGAATCTATTTAAAAAAGTTATTTCATAAGAGGCCAAAAAGTGCAAAAACAATAATGTTCGTGTTGGAGGAGTTGTGAATGACTGCAGGGCCACAACATTAGGTACACCTGCAGACTGCAGCACGGATTTCATATTTCATTCATTCACAACTCCTCCACCACGAACATTATTGTTTTTGCACTTTTTGGCTTCTTATTGAGATGCTGCATTTTTTGGTTGGGTTGTTTATTTCTTTTGAGTAACTTACTTCTACATTTCTAAAAGGGGAGGAATGTAATAGAGTGATCTATGTTTGTCTGTTGCCATTTCCTGGTTAATGTTGGCTATAGCGTACTGTGGTTACTTTTTGGTTGGCCAACGATTTACGTGGTGTTGCGCACCTGACGTCAAGTGTGTTGAGTCTGTTCTGAAGTCTACAGTAAAGAGACGTACTTCATCACCTCGCCTGGTTATTGCCTCCAACCCAATATATTACATAAAGGTAAGACCATAATAAGGTTTTTTTTTATTAAATGTGCTTTTTTGTGTGCTACAGTTTGTATGTGTAAAGTTAAAGTTAAGTTAAAGTACCAATGATTGTCACACACACACACTAGGTGTGGTGAAATTTGTCCTCTGCATTTGACCCATCCCTTGATCACCCCCTGGGATGTGAGGGGAGCAGTGGGCAGCAGCGGCCCCGCGCCCGGGAATCATTTTTGGTGATTTAACCCCCAATTCCAACCCTTGATGCTGAGTGCCAAGCAGGGAAGAATGCTGGTATGAGCTTTTAAACATAACCCGTTAACTGCTGCCAATCAAATGGTGAATAAGATACTCTTTAGGGTTCATATGTCTGTAAATCTGACTGTGATGAAGTCAGTGCCTCACCAGCCATCAACCTCACCGCACGTCACTGGTTTCTTATGTTGTAAAAATGTGTAGATTAAATATTACATTTCAACATTTCTGTCAACGAAGATTTGCTTCAGCCTGCGACACATAGTCATTTTGATAGTAGGCTAATATAGATACTTATGTCATGTGTTGCCTTCTTTATAAGACTTATACACGACTTTTCATTTTTTGCGGCTCCAGACAGATTAGTTTTTTGTATTTTTGGTCCAATATGGCTCTTTATGACGTTTTGGGTTGCCGATCCCTGACTTAAACCAATGTATCATCATCGCTAGCGAGATAGAGACTAACTAATCTCCGCTTCCATGGCGGCAAACAATGTATTTTTCTTACAAGTAGCTTTATCACTGGAGGACAAATAATAGCTAAACATGCTACACTACACACTGTAGGACCTACGGTGATAACTGCTAAGTGTCATGTCTGTGTGATCATGTTTTGTTTTAGTCATGTTCGGTTTAGTTTTTGGACTTTTTGTGCTCTTTTGTTTGTTTTGTCACCATAGCAACCATTAGTTTTCACCTGTCACGTCATGCACCTGTTTCACGTTCGGACTCACACACACCTGTCACCAATCATGTCACTGTTATTTAAGCCTACCCTTGTCCATCACTCGTCCTGCCTGCATTGTCTTTGTGTCACACCGGCTTATGTCTCGTTCTGACCATGTACGTTTTCCTAGTCCATGCCATAGCTTCTGCTAATTAGCAGCTTCACTTGTGTTTTAGGCACGCTTGCCTTTTTTTGTTGTATTTTTGTGTTTGTGGTAGTGAGTGATTTATGTCAATAAATCCAAGCCTACCTTCACGCTGTCTTCCGGAGCCGTATTTTTGCGTTGGAAGAACAACCCCGCAGCCAGCTGCGACCACCACGTGACACTAAGTTCTTGAGTGTAAACAAAGGTGGGAGGATGGATACAAATATCGACAGTAACGACACCACGTATAGTATCAGAATATAGTCAATACTGCAGTGGTTAGAAAGTTGGGTCCACACTTTTAAACACTCTAAATTCCCGTATTGATTTTGGATGATACACTTTAATGCAGGGCCTCTAAGATGTATCCAAGCCGAAAGTGTGTTAAAAATTAGGGATGTCCGATAATGGATTTTTGCCGATATCCGATATTGTCCAACTCTTTAATTACCGATATCAATCGATACCGATATCAACCGATATATACAGTCGTGGAATTAACACATTATTATGCCTAATTTGGACAACCAGGTATGGTGAAGATAAGGTCCTTTAAAAAAAAAATATATAAAATAAAACAAGATAAATAAATTAAAAACATTTTCTTGAATAAAAAAGAAAGTAAAACAATATAAAAACAGTTACATAGAAACTAGTAATTAATGAAAATGAGTAAAATTAACTGTTAAAGGTTAGTACTATTAGTGGACCAGCAGCACGCACAATCATGTGTGCTTACGGACTGTATCCCTTGCAGACTGTATTGATATATATTGATATATAATGTAGGAACCAGAAAGAAACAACCCTTTTGTGTGAATGAGTGTAAATGGGGGAGGGAGGTTTTTGGCGTTGGTGCACTAATTATAAGTGTATCTTGTGTTTTTTATGTTGATTTAATAAAAAAAACCAAAAAAAAAACCATACCAATAATTAAAAAAATTATACAGATAATTTCCGATATTACATTTTAAAGCATTTATCGGCCGATAATATCGGCAGGCCGATATTATCGGACATCTCTAGTTCCCACTTTCAAACACTCTAAATTCCAGTCTTGATTTTGGACGATACACTTTAATGTAGGGCCTCTAAGATTTATCCAAGCCGAAAGTGTGTTAAAAATACTACTACTAGAAAAAAAGACTGCAGTATTGAAATTTTTATGCTGCCAAATCCACCCACTAAGTTAGCACATTTTGACAAACACTGCCTTAGGCTGTCTTACACAAACCCCACCAATTGTTGCACTGAGAGGGGACAAACTACAATTAAAAACAGAACTACACAAATAAACCGAGAACTGGTATCACTTGTCTTTTTTTTCTCCCCCTCCTTTCTGACACAACCGTGTCCCATTTATGCCACCTCCTGCGACATGCCAGCGACAAGAAAGCGCAAACAATCAAGGCTGCTTTTGAAATCACCACCTAGTGAGCGCGGCACGGACAAATTTAGAACATATGTCACACGCAATCTCCCAGGTAGGAGAAGCAAACACGAGAGATTCCGCAATTTGCCGAAGAGGCGCTGGCGCGCGTTTGATCATGAGTAGTAATTATAGTGTGCAGGATGTCGGCGTGCATCTTTCTCTTGTTTCTTGTTTGACGCAAGTTCTGGGACTTCATCACATTAATGGTTATATATGACTATACACATTTATTATGCTACTTTTTCATGCAGGATGTGTTGTTTTATTTTTACGTACGTGGCTCCACTCCCTCAGTGTCTTCTCCCCGCCATCTCTGTTGTAGTTTTGAGCACTTCCATAGCGAGACTACTGACAGATAAACGTTGCAACTATACGCTACTTTGTATTAGGAATGGCAACAGTTGAGGATGCATGTGCATGTACGAGCCAGTCTGCCCCACAACGAGAGGATGGGTAAAAAGAAGGAGCTTATTGACTACAGCGTCAAATTGTATGAAACTAAAATACATGGAGATATGCGCCGACGTCACTAATGGGAGAAACGTCACTAAAAGGGTAAATTCCAAATATATGTTTTAAATCAGGGGTGTCAAACATGCGGCCCGCGGGCCGGATCAGGCCTGCGAACACGGTTTACCCGGCCCGCGGGTTTGTCATGATCTGTGGTCTGGATTCTTTTTTGTTATTTTTTGGACTCTTTTAGTTCCTGTTTGCGCTCCCTTGTTTGTTTAGTCACCATGGCGACTCATTAGTTTCACCTGCCTCATATGTTCGGGACACGCACCTGTTCTAATGAGGAGACTATTATTTAAGCCTGTCGTTGCCAGTTAGTCGGTCTGGCGACATTGCTCTGTTCATGATTGTTTCATGCTCTTTTCATGCCATAGGTTCATGCTCGTATTCATGGGATTGCTTCATGCCTTGCCAAGTAAGTTTTGTTTATTTATGCCACAGTTAGCGACTTTCATGTTTCATGCCCTCAGTTTATTTTGCCTTAGCTTTCGCATGCGTTATGCACGCTCGCCTTCGGGTTGTTTTGTGGGGTTTTTTTGTACCCTTTTGAGTTTTAGAGAATAAATATGTTCCTACCTGCTACCGTTGTCCGGAAAAGTCAGTTTGTGTCCTGGGAGATCAATCCTCGCAGTAAGCTGCGAAAAAAAACCCCGTCTTCACAGGGTTCAGTTTGCTAAGTATAAAAATGACATGGAATTATTGATTGAAAGAAACTGCTGTTCTAAATATGTCCACTGGATGTCCCTATAGCAATTATTTGTATCTTTGTAGATTTTTTAAATATATTTTATTTGTATTTTTTTATTGAACAACAAACATACATTTATAATTCACACAAAAACCCCAAGGCACTTTCAACATCAAGGGGAAAAAAAGAAATAAAAATAAAAAACAAAAACAGAGAGTAATAATACTAAGAAATATGAAAGAAAGAAATAAAAAAGACCAACTAAATCATTTTAAATATTTTTAACAAGGATATCAATTTAAGGGTTTTTGTACTTTTAATCATTTTCCAAGATTGTATTGATAATTGTGTATCTTTGTAGACGATGCAACATATGTTCAGAATAAACTACATGATGATAGTACAACATTTGAGAGAAATGAGTAAACTACATAAATAACATACTGTAATTTGATGTTGATGTTATTTTCTTTATCTTGATAGATTAAAAATTAACACCAATTAGAGCATTTTAAAACTATGCCAGACTCAATTGATGGACGTGATCACAACATTTATTCAGAACGTATAAATAACGACAAATGAACATATAATACTATTAACCGCAACATGTAAGTGTAAAAAAAACAACAACATTATGATTTGTACATTTTCAGAATATTTTTAAACAAAGAAAACAATCTGAAGTTGTCACGACGGGTGGGGGGTCGCAGCTTGGTTTGTTCTCCTAGGATGCAAACGGACGTCTCCAGACAGGACGTGCAGGTAAAATCATGATTTATTCCTCAATTAATCCTACACATCACAAAAGACAGGAACCAAACAAAAGGAAAGCGTGCCGTTCGCACGAGAAGCTAAAGAACAAAAAACTTAACGCAGGAAACATAGAATCTAACACTTAGCATGGACTATGGCATGGAACGAACAATACTTACTTGTCAAGGCATGAGGTAAACAAACAGCATAAACTATGGCATTGCATGAAACAAACAATGACGCCTGGATGACTGACTGGCAAAGACAGGCTTAAATAATGTCTCTTGATTAGAGCCAGGTGAGCGTCCTCAACACCAGCGGCAGGTGAAAATCATAAGTAGCCGTGGCAACCAAACCAAACTCCGGTGTCAAACAGGAACTAAAAGAGTCCAAATCTAACAGAACATAACAAAAACAGAAGTTGTCTTTATTTTTAGATTATCATGCCATAATTTTACCTGTTTGGCCCACTTGGGAGTAGATGTTGGTCCATGTGGCCCCCCCCAAACTAAAATGAGTTGGAAACCCCTGGTTTAAAGGGAGTGTGAAGGAAGGCACGATTATTTTATTAATATCTCCGCAATGCCTCCACAGTTTGATTTCAAATTTTATGCGCATCCCAAATACACAAAAACAGGCACGAAAAGGAACGAAAAGTTGGCTTTGCAAACCAGGGCCCCTTTAAAGGCCTACTGAAACCCATTACTACCGACCACGCAGTCTGATAGTTTATATATCAATGATGAAATCTTAACATTGCAACACATGCCAATACGGTGCAATTTTAAATTTCGCGCGAAATATCCTGCTGAAAACGTCTCGGTATGATGACGCCTGCGTGTGACGTCATGGGTTGTAGAGGACATTTTGGGACAGCATGGTGGCCAGCTATTAAGTCGTCTGTTTTCATCGCAAAATTCCACAGTATTCTGGACATCTATGTTGGTGAATCTTTTGCAATTTGTTCAATGGACAATGGAGACAGCAAAGAAGAAAGCTGTAGGTGGGAAGCGGTGTATTGCGGCAGGTGTTGTGCCGGACAACACACCCCCGCTGTAGAATGCACCCCTTGACTGTTGTGCCGGATAACACAGCCGGTGTTTCATTGTTTACATTCCCGGAAGATGACAGTCAAGCTTTACCATTGGCCTGTGGAGAACTGGGACAACAGAGACTCTTCCAAGGAGGACTTTGGGTTGGATGTGCAGACGCGGTACAGTGAGTACGCATGCAGCTGCGGCTTCCAAACATTTGATCGCTTGCCCATACGTGCGTGCCGCTATGTGCATGTCACGTACGTAACTTTGGGGACTTTGGGGAAATATATGTGCTGTATGAACTTTGGGGAGGTGAACGGTACTTTGGGCTGTGGGATTGAGTGTGTTGTGCAGGTGTTTGAGTTGTATTGGCGGGTTATATGGACGGGAGGGGGGAGGTGTTTGTTATGCGGGATTAATTTGTGGCATATTAAATATAAGCCTGGCTGTGTTGTGGCTAATATGTGTTTATTTACTGTTTTAGTCATTCCCAGCTGAATATCAGGTCTCACCCGCCTCTCACAGCATCTTCCCTATCTGAATCGCTCCCACTGCCCTCTAGTCCTTCACTCTCACTTTCCTCATCCACGAATCTTTCATCCTCGCTCAAATTAATGGGGAAATTGTCGCTTTCTCGGTCCGAATCGCTCTCGCTGCTGGTGGCCATGATTGTAAACAATGTGCAGATGTGAGGAGCTCCACAACCTGTGACGTCACGCTACTCGTCTGCTACTTCCGGTACAGGCAAGGCTTTTTTATCAGCGACCAAAAGTTGCGAACTTTATCGTCGATGTTCTCTACTAAATCCTTTCAGCAAAAATATGGCAATATCGCGAAATGATCAAGTATGACACATAGAATGGACCTGCTATCCCCGTTTAAATAAGAAAATTGCATTTCAGTAGGCCTTTAACAAAGACTTACTAGTCATGGCGTGTCACTGTCGAATGGTATTTGTTGTTCTGCGAAAACTACAACCATCGCGCGTTGCTGCCGCTGTGACGAGTGCCCAGATGACTTCATGGTGATCCACAGCAGTCTATAAGTCAGAACAGGCCAAATTCATCTGAGGTCCCCTTTAATAAAACTATCATTTCGTCACAGCTAGATTCAATACCTCCATGTTTTACTTCAACAAACCGCACGACCGAGGAATGTTGACTTCCTGCTCGCTCGATGCTTTCTCTCAAAACACAGATGTGTTCCCACCCTCGCTCTCCTATACGTTGGGATCGGAAATTAAAACCCCCGACCCAACCCCCCACCCTCCCCGCCTCCACCGGCCTACACTGTAAGAGTGTTTGCAGAGAGATGATTTAGCGTTTGATTCGGTGAGGTGGATTCTTTGGTGGATCGACGAAGAAAAGCCAGATGGGGAAGGTAGAGACGAGTGGAAAGGAGAAGTGCATCAGTCTGGGTGATAATAAGAGTTTGCTTGCTTTCATACACACACACACACGCACACACACGTATACTTTGTCTGTATAGAATTGTGGCGTCTAGTCCATAGGCGCCGATTCCGTGGGTGGAAAAACATCCACATGGGATTGATGGCAGCTTTTAATCTTTAAAATATCCATCCATCCATCCATCCATCCATCTTCTTCCGCTTATCCGAGGTCGGGTCGCGGGGGCAGCAGCCTAAGCAGGGAAGCCCAGACTTCCCTCTCCCCAGCCACTTCGTCCAGCTCTTCCTGTGGGACCCCGAGGCGTTCCCAGGCCAGCCGGGAGACATAGTCTTCCCAACGTGTCCTGGGTCTTCCCCGCGGCCTCCTACCGGTCGGACGTGCCCTAAACACCTCCCTAGGGAGGCGTTCGGGTGGCATCCTGACCAGATGCCCGAACCACCTCATCTGGCTCCTCTCGATGTAGAGCTTCTCACCCTATCTCTAAGGGAGAGCCCCGCCACCCGGCGGAGGAAACTCATTTCGGCCGCTTGTACCCGTGATCTTGTCCTTTCGGTCATGACCCAAAGCTCATGACCATAGGTGAGGATGGGAACGTAGATCGACCGGTAAATTGAGAGCTTTGCCTTCCGGCTCAGCTCCTTCTTCACCACAACGGACCGATACAGCGTCCGCATTACTGAAGACGCCGCACCGATCCGCCTGTCGATCTCACGATCCACTCTTCCCTCACTCGTGAACAAGACTCCGAGGTACTTGAACTCCTCCACTTGGGGCAAGATCTCCTCCCCAACCCGGAGATGGCACTCCACCCTTTTCCGGGCGAGAACCATGGACTCGGACTTGGAGGTGCTGATTCTCATCCCAGTCGCTTCACACTCGGCTGCGAACCGATCCAGTGAGAGCTGAAGATCCTGGCCAGATGAAGCCATCAGGACTACATCATCTGCAAAAAGCAGAGACCTAATCCTGCAGCCACCAAACCAGATCCCCTCAACGCCTTGACTGCGCCTAGAAATTCTGTCCATAAAAGTTATGAACAGAATCGGTGACAAAGGGCAGCCTTGGCGGAGTCCAACCCTCACTGGAAACGTATCCGACTTACTGCCGGCAATGCGGACCAAGCTCTGGCACTGAGCATACAGGGAGCGGACTGCCACAATCAGACAGTCCAATACCCCATACTCTCTGAGCACTCCCCACAGGACTTCCCGAGGGACACGGTCGAATGCCTTCTCCAAGTCCAAATCTTTAAAATAATTTTTGAAAAATCAATCTTGTTGTTGTTAATTTGGTAGCGACTTTGGTCCGTTTTACATAATAAAAAAGTCACAAATCGTATACCGTATTTCCTTGAATTGCCGCCGGGTATATATTATCCGCATGCCTCGTATTACCGCCGCGCATGTCAAGTACATGTCAAACTACTTCCTTAACGTAAATGACCGCCATAACCACAACACCAGGGGGAGCTCCACTAACCACGTTAAACCCAGATTCCGATCTAACAAAGGTCTTAACTCATTCTCTTTCTATGCCACATTAATGTGGAATGCACTCCCAACAGGTATAAAAGAAAGGGCATCTCTATCCTCCTTCAAAACTGCAATAAAAGTACACCTCCAGGAAACTTCAACCCTAAACTAACACCCTCCCCGGATTGTTAATAATCAAATGTAAACAATCAAATGTAGATACTTTTTTTTATGCCTTCTGATCTCTCTCTCTCTCTCTCTATGTCCACTACTTGCTGTACATGTCCTACCAAGTCAGACCTACACTGTTTCAATATCCATTGATAGTATATATCTGTATCATGAATCAATTTAAGTGGACCCCGACTTAAACAAGTTGAAAAACTTATTTGGGTGTTACCATTTAGTGGTCAATTGTACGGAATATGTACTTCACTGTGCAACCTACTAACAAAAGTCTCAATCAATCAATCAAATGCTTAGAATTAGCGCATGCTTAGAATTACTGCCTGGTCAAACTTGTTCAGCAAAATAATTAGCGCATGCTTCGTTTTACCGCCGGGTCAAACTCGTTTCGCAGAATAATTAGCATATGCCTCGTTTTACCGCCGGGTCAAACTCGTCACGTCACGAGTGACCTGTCATCATTTTCAAAATGGAGGAGGCTAATTTCAATAATTTAAAATCGCATAAAGGGAAGAAGATAAAGAGCTATTCAGTAGGATTTAAGGTCCAAGCTATTGAATATGCTAAAAAGAACAGTAAGCAGCTATGTTTTATTAATATACCGGTAGCTGCGTGTTTCAAATATGAGTTATTAAATGACTCCCGCCTCATGGTGGTAGAGGGCGCTAGTGATCCCATTGAGCATTTTTGCGACTACTCGGCTGCAGAAGAAGTGACAACAAGCAGCAACAGTTAGCAGCGATCATTTATTTTTTCCTCTTGCCTGGACTTTTAACATGGAGGATTACATATCTAAAATAAAACAGTTTTCTAAACTGGACTTTCAATCAAAGCAGGAGGTAATAATTAAAGGAAGATCTCCATCGAGACAGAGAGACTTTTAAAACTGAAGAGGGATAAGGAAGACTTCTATAAACAAGTTATCGATGCTTTTATTCAGAAGGAGCAGCGCATGGACTTCATTTATAAGTAAAGGTAAGACCATAATAACGTTTTTTTTATTAAATGTGATTTTCATGATGGTATCCTTACATAACACTCAAATTTATAAGCGCATGCCTTAATTTACCGCATGCCTTTGGTAAGCGCCGGAGTGAGAAGAGGTTTTAAATTAATTACCGCCCCGGCGCTAATTCAAGGAAATACGTTAGTCTATATTTAACAAAGCCTAACCAAGATAAAGGACTTATGTCACAATTATCTTAACTTTAAACACACTGCACACGAGCGAATAAAGGTCATACTTACTCAACAGCCATGCATGTCACACTAAGGGTGGCTGTATGAACAATGCCAACACTGTCATAAACATGTGCCATGTAATGAAACCACACTTAACAACAACGACAAACACATTTTGGAAGAATAGTTGCTCCGCAACA
This sequence comes from Nerophis lumbriciformis, assembly GCF_033978685.3. Lineage (NCBI taxonomy): Eukaryota > Metazoa > Chordata > Actinopteri > Syngnathiformes > Syngnathidae > Nerophis > Nerophis lumbriciformis. The sequence continues at coordinate 9,378,434 of NC_084555.2, read as the reverse complement.
CAACATAAACACTACAGAACAAATTCCCAGAATTCCCTGCAGCACCAACTCTTCCGGGATGCTACAATATAAACAAACGCCATTGGTGGATCTACACCTAACATCCACTGTAAGGATACCACGTACAGTAGCGTAACTAGTCGATACTACTATGATTACGTCGATATTTTTTAACATCACAAAATCTTCTTTTGTTTTTTTGAAATGTATATTATGTTTATAAACTCAGGAAATATGTCCCTGGACACATGAGGACTTTGAATATGACCAATAACGACTTGGTATCGCATTGATACCCAAATTTGTGGTATCATCCAAAACTAATGTAAATTATCAAACAACAGAAGAATAAGTGATTATTACATTTTAACAGAAGTGTAGATAGAACATGTTAAAAGAGAAAGTAAGCAGATATTAACAGTGAATGAACAAGTAGATTAATAATTCATTTTCTACCACTTGTCCTTAATAATTTTGACAAAATAATAGAATGATAAATGACACAATTTGTTACTGCATATGTCAGCAGCTAAATTAGGAGCCTTTGTTTGTTTACTTCCTACTAAAAGACAAGTTGTCTTGTATCGTCACTATTTTATTTAAGGACAAACTTGCAATAAGAAACATATGTTTAATGTACCCTAAGATTTTTTTGTTAAAATAAAGCCAATAATGAAATTTTTTGTGGTCCCCTTTATTTAGAAAAGTACCCAAATACTTTTGGTACCGGTACCAAAATATTGGTATCGGGACAACACTAATACACGCACACACTGAGCACCCACTGGCAGAAATGTAGATCGGCGCCTCTGGTCTAGTCTGTACACCTCAGAGCGTCCTGGTTGGGCCACAAATGAACACTCCCATCACTGAACATGCAGTATTTTCTCCCACATTCTTTTCATTCGCCTTCTCCATCTTTTCTTCGCTCTGTATTCATTACAACCCATCACTCTATTCAGTGTCTGACCACACACACCATTACCCAGCCTCCTTTGCCTCTGATCAATCACAGTCAACAGGTGCTAAATTGTGTCCTCTGGCGAGCGAGACGCTATTCCTTTGCCCCGCCTCCAACCCTCTTTTTGTTTTGTTCCGAACCCCCCCCTCTTTCCTTCTCCCCGGCTCTCGCCCCAGTTTGTCAGCCAAGCAAAACCGTCCGTGTCTGCGAGGCCATTCTTCATCCGCAGCAAAGACTTTACCAGCACTGCTCGCAGACAAATAGCATCATGGCGGATAATATGGCAGCCGCACAAATAAGCCAAACAAATGATGCTCCTCCACCTAATAACTCTTCTTCTGTATGATATTTCATTGTGTTTCTATCATAAAGTCTGACAAAAAAATACCAACCCGGTGGCCCGCGGGCCAACTCTGGTCCATGAAACCTACTCAGTGGCCTAGTGGTTAGAGTGTCCACCCTGAGATCGGTAGGTCGTGAGTTCAAACCCTGGCCGAGTCATACCAAAGACTACAAAAATGGGACCCACTACCTCTCTGCTTGGCACTCAGCATCAAGGGTTGGGATTGGGGGTTAAATCACCAAAAATGATTCCCGGGCGCAGCCACCGCTGCTGCTCACTGCTCCCCTCACCTCCCAGGGGGTGAAGAAGGGGATGGGTCAAATGCAGAGGACACCTAGTGTGTGTGTGACTATCATTGGTACTTTTTTTTTTACTTTAAAGAGTGGCATCCTGTTTTGGTCCCGTTCAGGACCTTTCTGTGGACAAAGGACTTGGTCCATTGTCATCGGACTCTTAGTGGACTGAGGCTCCCACATGTGTAGCTGTAGCTAGATCGTTGGTAGAGCTCCAGGTTTTATTTTTAGATGTGTAACGAAGCCAGCTTTTTTGAGCTCATGAGATAGAGGCGATATCCTCTTCACTGTACCTGCTATTACTGTTAATACACCATTACTAAGTTCATTTTGTATAATAGGGGACCTTTTAAACACATTTTAATTTAGTTGATATTTAGGTCTAGGACAGGAGTGCCAAACGTAAGGCCCACGGGCCCGCGAACAGGTTTTATGCGGCCCGCGGGATGAGTTTGCTAAGTATAAAAATGAGCCGAAATTTTTGAATGAAAGAAACTGCTGTTCTAAATGAGTCCACTAGATGTCGCAATAGCAATTATTTGTATCTTTGTAGATCAGGGGTGTCAAACTCAAATACAGAGTGGGCCAAAATTTAAAACTGAACAAAGCCGCGGGCCAAGGTTGAACAAATTAACCTTTTAATAGGGACCCAAACAAGTTTTGCATTGAATATTGAACAAGCAAGGCTTATATAACTTTATAGTGACATGCAAAATCGAGTTTCAAATAATAATAATAATAATTAAAAAATATCAATGGCATATCAAATACAATTTAAATAAAAATGTAATGCCTCTTTTCTATTTGCAGCAGCCTTCTGAGGTAAATATCAACATTAACTTTTTCCACAGGCTAATAAATTAGAAAATAAATTAACAATGAATAAACCAACCATTCAGGACTTTAAACTGCTCAGTTTGCAACACACTGATCTAATCTGATGTGCCCAAGCCAGATACCTGCCATCTTTTCTTGGATGCTAGTTCATTAATGTCGGGGCTCAGGCTTTGAGCTGAGGCAACCTTCATTATCGAACGAAGGTGTTCATCAGTCATTATATCTCGTAGTCCACCCGGACCACAGTCTTGGGGGCGAGCCTTAAAGGCACTGCCTTTAACGTCCTCTACGATCTGTCGTCACGTCCGCTTTTCATCCATTCTAACAACGTGCCGGCCCAGTCACAAGGTATGTGCGGCTTCTGTACGCACACACACGGGAATGCAACGCACACTTGATCAACAGCGATACAGGTTACACTGAGGGTGGCCGTATAAACAACTTTAACACTGTTAGAAATGTACGCCACACTGTGAATCCACACCAAACAAGAATGACAAACACTTTTCGGGAGAACATCCGCACCGTAACACAACATAAACACAACAGAACAAATACCCAGAACCCTTTGCAGCACTAACTCTTCCGGGACGCTACAAAATACACCCCCCGCTACCACCAATCGGCAAGTATGAGAATTAGCGGTGAATGCGGTGTTACCGCGGCACCGCCGCTGTATATATTCGGCGGGCCAGCTCTAGTGTTAATTTGATATCGCCTCAAGGGCCAGAGTTTGACACCCATGTGGTAGATGATGCTACATATGTAAAAAAAATAAAATAAACCACATGATGTTAGTGCACCAGTCGAGGAAAATTAGCAAACTACATAAATAACATCCTGTCATTTGATTTTGATATAATTTTTTTATCTTGACTGATTGAAAGTGGTGTTCCAAACGATCGGCCACCGGTCATTATTGGCCAACATCTGTAGAAAAGTTATTGATCGCAAGATGCTGATCACAAAAAATGATCACTTGTGGCACATACCTTGCAGCTCTGTCCTTTTGTTGACAGACAAGTCAATTGCTAGCAGCTACTGATAACTGTTTGTTTATGTTAGTCCATACTCAGTGTTACTACTCAAGTTAATATCACCTTCATTGTGGTAAATAAACTACATTTCTTATTGTGGCGATTGCTCTAATACTGCAAGGGAAGCTCAGCTTATGTGCTAAAATACGATACGTTCTTGTCCAGAATCAGCTGCTTTAGCAACAGCTACTCTCTTCTCATTGATTGAGGTAGAGTCACAGTGCATTAAAGAGTGTTGTAGTTGAGCGGCCATTGACTTCAATGGGGGAGCATAGAGTGGGTTGTTCCACTGCAGTCAAACTAGACAATCATTGGATAAATGCTCGGCTTTGTCCCGCCCACGGCGTCTCTGGAAGTATATGGAATGTTGGCCGTGGCTGGCCTGGACGCTGGGCTTTTTTGATGAGGTGGCGACTTGTCCAGGGTGTACCCCGCCTTCCGCCCGAATGCAGCTGAGATAGGCTCCAGCACCCCCCGCGACCCCAAATGGGACAAGCAGTAAAAAATGGATGGATGGATGGATGGTCAAGCTCGCTCTGTTCTCAATGGGTACTAGGCGCCTGTTTAGCCTTTCTCAAAGAAAAAATGCCCTATGCTTGTGTTGTTTTTGGCTGTACAAACCGTTTAAATCGCAGAAAGGATCATTGTTTCTTCAGAGTTCCTCGAGAGGTAATCAAAAAGGTCGTAAGAGTGCAAGATTTTATGAAACAACGACAAGAAAAGCAGGTCACACTCCATTCCAAAGGAGCAGAGTCGAAGAATGCATGAGTTTGCAGTGATCACTTTGTTAAATATTAAAGCTTAATCTCGTTATATGCAAATATAATGACAATAAAGTTCATTATATTCTATTCTTCTATTCCAAAGGTTTGTCTGATATACTTTTAACATTTATTATTTCCCATTTCAATCCAATCCAATCCACTTTATTTGTATAGCACATTTAAACAACAAAAATGTGTCCAAAGAGCTGCACAACAATATTAAAAACAACATTCAAATATTATCCTTAGCTCCACCAATGACTGAATAAAAACAAAAAAATAAATAAATATAAAACCAATATAAAAACAATATAAAAATAAATATGATTAAAAACGGTTTTGAAGGGTAAAACCAATTAAAACAATAAATAGAAATCAAAAATGTTCAAACACAGAGGACCACACAACTCACGTAGTAAGATAATACTTAAATGTTGTGTACATTTAAGTATTATCTTGATATTATTTGTATTTTTTAAACACGTTTGCTACGAGTGTTTTGAAAAGCACCAGCTCGGCATTTCTCAATGAAAGAAAGCAAATTTGAACAAAACTTTAAAGCAAGGGTCCCCAAACTTTTTGAATCGGGAGCCGCATTGGGTTAAAAATATGTGGCTGGGGGCCAGGCTGTATATATATATATATATATATATATATATATATATATATATATATATATATATATATATATATATATATATATATATGTATATATACTGTACATATATATATATATATATGTATATATATATATGTATATATACTGTACATATATATGTATATATACTGTACATATATACATTGCCTTTATAATCCGTTTTGTCATTTAACATCAATTAACATTGATGTTCATCAACATTTAACATTGTCACGTTATTGATGGGAAAATTCATTTTTAGACAATATGATTTGCCTGAGCGGCTCGGAGACACCAAGAGTAACAAGAGGTAGAAAATGGATTAGAAAGGAAAGATTAAAAAATAAAAAAAAATTAAAATAAAAATCAAAAAAATAAAATTAAAATAACTTGGGACTTTCTGTGGGCCGGATTTTGGATGCTGGGGGCCGGATCCGGCCCGCGGGCCGTAGTTTGGGGACCCCTGCTTTAAAGAGTTAAGATTTTTACCAAAGGCAGCAATCATGAATGAAGCTTTGACGTCTATAGTTATATTTTGATAAAGACTGGGAAAAACACGCTACTCATTAACGACACGTGCAACAACAACAAACATGGCGGTAGACGCAAAATTATATCATGAAATGCAACCTTACCCGAGCAATAACTGTGAATATTTATCCGGGAGAGTCTTAAAACCAATTTCCTTGGGCCATCCGCACACAAATTTGTTGTAGACCTCCATGCTTTTCCAAGTTTACATCTGTTTGGTCGTGTAAAATGGCGTCTGGAGCTCAATAGTTCTATATGTCTGGGAACACGACCGACGTAAAATCCTTGATATCACTCGAAAAAAAGTATAAGAATTTTTTCAATGCATAGTTTGATATTTTACTTGTATCTGCTTTTTGCAGGAAGATTGAAGCCTCTTTTGTACTCACATAGTTCGCGTGCTGCTTGCTGTACAACAGCCAACAATTGTATGCAATAAAAGAGAATAATGTTTAAATATTGTATTGATATTCTTACACTGTATTACTGTGTTTTTCTGCTGGATATAATTATGATTACATGGCCAATACTGCCACTTAAACTAGAAAACCCGAAACCAGTAAAGTCGGCACGTTGTGTAAATGGTAAATAAAAACAGAATGATTAACAAATCCTTTTCAACTTATATTCAATTGAATAGACTGCAAAGACAAGATATTTAATGTTCCAACTGAGAAACTTATTTTTTGCAAATAATCATTAACTTAGAATTGAATGGCAGCAACACATTGCAAAAAATTGGCACAGGGGCATTTTTACCACTGTGTTACATGGCCTTTCCTTTTAACAACACTAAGTAAACGTTTGGGAACTGAGGAGACCGATTTTTGAAGCTTTTCAGGTGGAATTCTTTCCCGTTCTTGCTTGATGTACAGCTTAAGTTGTTCAACAGTCCGGGGGTCTCCGTAGTGGTATTTTAGGCTTCATAATGTGCCGCACATTTTCAATGGGAGACAGGTCTGGACTACAGGCAGGCCAGTCTAATCTTTTACTACGAAGCCATGCTGTTGTAACACGTGCAGAATGTGGCTTGGCATTGTCTTGTTGAAATAAGCAGGGGCGTCCATGATAACGTTGCTTGGATGGCAAACATATGTTGCTCCAAAACCTGTATGTACCTTTCAGCATTAATGGTGCCTTCACAGGTTTTTTTAAACATGTTGCAGGCATCAAATTTCAAATGAGCTAATATCTGCAAAAAATAACACATTTTTCCAGTTCGAACATTAATTATTTTGTCTTTGCAGTGTATTCAATTGATTATAAGTTGAAAAGGATTTGCAAATCATTGTATATTGTTTTTATTTACGATTTACACAATGTGCCAACTTCACTGGTTTTGGGGTTTGTACAAAGCATTAGATCGATTGTTAATAGCACTCACTGTAAATAAATCAGAACATTTACAGGTAATACATGTGATGGTATCGGCTGATCTCACTCACTACGTTTCCATGCACTAAATTAGTCTGATTTCTCAAATAGTTCGGGGTTTTTTTGTATTTTCACACCGACATGTGAATTCCCAGTGTCCATGCAGTCTTTCTAGTGCGGCTGTTGGTCATACGCCATGTACTTCCCGTAAACTGGGGGGCGCTTACTTCCTTTTAGCGCTGATTAATGTATTGCTATTCCGATTGACTATGACGTCACACCAAAGCAGTTTAGCTCTGTTTTACCTGATGTCCTCTGTGATATTGGCACATATTACAAATAGTATGTCTCTAATGGCTATGCTGATGTTAAATATCAATAGAAATGATCATAGATTGTGCTACGAACATGACGCTACCATCAAGATACTACGGTACATTTTTAGTCTACCGTATTTTCCGCACTATAAGGCGCACCGGATTATTAGCCGCACCTTCAATGAATTACATATTTCATAACTTTGTCCACCAATAAGCCGCCCCGGATTATAAGCCGCGCCTACGCTGCGCTAAAGGGAATGTCAAAAAAACAGTCAGATAGTTCAGTCAAACTTTAATAATATATTGAAAACCAGCGTTCTAACAACTCTGTCCCAAAATGTACGCAAATGTGCAATCACAAACATAGTAAAATTCAAAATGGTGTAGAGCAATAGCAACATAATGTTGCTCGAACGTTAATGTCACAACACACAAAATAAACATAGCGCTCACCTTCTGAAGTTATTCTTCATTCGTAAATCCTTCGAATTCTTCGTCTTCGGTGTCCGAATTGAAAAGTTGCGCAAGCGTGGGATCCAAAATGGCCGGTTCCGTCTCGTCGAAGTAATCGGAGTCAGTGTCGCTGTTGTTGTCCAGTAGTTCTGTGAATCCTGCCTTCCGGAAAGCTCGGACCACAGTTGTGACCGAAATATCTGCCCAGGCATTTACGATCCACTGGCAAATGTTGGCGTATGTCGTCCGGCGCTGTCTGCCCGTCTTAGTGAAGGTGTGTTCGCCTTCGGAGCTGTGTGAAAAAAGCCACCCGGCCTCTTCGCGTAAACTTCCCTTCCTCTTCGCGTAAACTTCCCTTAACCACTCGCTCATCTTTTCTTCATCCATCCATCCCTTCGAGTTAGCTTTTATGATGACGCCGGCTGGAAAGGTCTCTTTTGGCAAGGTCTTCCTTTTGAATATCACCATGGGTGGAAGTTAGCACGGCAAGCTAGAACCACAGTGAAGGATGACTTCTCATTCCCTGTGGTGCGAATATTCACCGTACGTGCTCCCGTTCCACAGTGCGGTTCACAGGAATATCAGTTGCTGTGAAATACGGTAGTAATCCGTGTGCGGATGGAGAGATTGCGTCTTTTTATGAACCGGATCCTTGTCGCTTAGTAGGAGCCATTTTGTGGTCTTTACAGATGTAAACAGGAAATGAAACGTACGGTGATATCCGCGCGTTTTTTCTTCTTCTTCCGGGGACGGGTGGTTGCTTACAGTAGAAGAAGAAGCGCTTCCTGTTCTATGGGGGCGGGTGCTTTCCTTGGCGGTTGCTTGCGTAGAAGAAGAAGCGCTTCCTGTTCTACCGGGAAAAAAGATGGCGGCTGTTTACCGAAGTTGCGAGATCGAAACTTTATGAAAATGAATCGTAATAAAGCGCACCGGGTTATAAGGCGCACTGTCAGCTTTTGAGAAAATGTGTGGTTTTTAGGTGCGCCTTATAGTGCGGAAAATACGGTACTTTATACCTGCATTATCCTTTCCATTCTTACACTTTCCATCCTTTGTAACTGAGCTATTCTGTACAACAATTTCCCTTGTGGATCATTAAATTTTGTCTAAGTCTAAGTCTAAGAAGGTCTCGGAGCGAATGCAGATTCGAAGCAAAGAAAGACTGGCGGGAGAGAATTGTTTCAAAAGGAATTATTGGACGGAGAATCACGGAAACAAAACTTTTGAAAGTCTCGCCGCTCATAAAAAATAGGCCCTGTGGATTGAAGGAAGGACTTTTAAATTTGAAAGAAAATTCTGTGGCCCGATACCACTCCAGAGGGCTGGTGGGTTGCTATTGCTGTTGTTGCTAATCAGTTTGGAGTACAAATGCAGCGTGAAGAGGTTTGTGTCCACTTTCTTTTTTGCTTTTAAATATACCTGCTTTTCTTCCGTCTCACTCGTTTTTGTACGGGAATCTGAATGAAGCTGCATTCTGCAAGTAAATCTCGGTTTTCTTTTTTTTCTACCACCGATGCACCTTTAAAATATTCAGTTATCTTAAATTGTGAAGCAAATAAAGTATCCTCTTAATTCCAGTTGTTGCCTGTTTTGACTAAACCAGGGGTCGGTAACCCAACATGTTGAAAGAGCCTTATTGGACCAAAAATATAAAAAACTAATCTGTCAGGAGCCGCAAACAGTTAAAAGCCTTATATAAGTGTTATAATTAATTATAATTACTCCTGGAAATGACTGTCTTAAAACTGCCAAAGGTGTCCAAGTTAAAGGAAACGGCAGGCTGTCTTCTTCTCCTGGATTTTCTTCCAATCTTTGCAAGCTGGGTAACGTTTGCTGTGGTCTGGTACAACATTAGACTTAGACTTAGACTTCCTTTTTATTGTCATTCAAATTTGAACTTTACAGCACAGATAAGAACAACATTTCGTTACAAAAGCTCATGATAGTGCAGGATAAAAAAGCAATAAGGTGCATATATAAATAAATAAATATATATAGATAATATATAAATTAAAAAAATAAAATAAATAAATACATATAAATATATATAAATAAATATGGCATGGCACACAATCAGAAATGCAGCCTATACTACATACAGATAATGTGTCATGAGACATGCAAATATAAATTAAATACACAAAGGACATAAGTAAAGGAAATTAAATGAACTCAAATATACCTACAAACGAGGCATAATGATGCAATATGTACATAAAGCTAGCCTAAATAGAATGTTAGCATGGATTATTAGCACTCCACGCAAGTCAATAACATCAACAAAGCTCACCTTTGTGCATTCACGCACAGCCCAAAACGTTTGGTGGACAAAATGAGACAAAGAAGGAGTGGCATGAAACACGTCTTTCTGTGGCAGCATCGGAGAAAGTTGTACAGGTAAACTAACTACAATGAGTTCAAGGACCGCCAAAATTAGTAGGACAAAACGGCATTGGCCAAAGACTGTCGTCAGTGAAGCATAAACACAAACATATTAAACAGTGGTCTTTCTAACTATTAGGAAGGGTTGTGTTTGTCCTCCTACAGAAACATGATTAAAACAACAAATATATTTTTCCCCTCATCTTTTTCCATTTTTGAAAAAGCGGATTAAATGGTATCTGCTTCCGGGTAATATCCCCCGCGTTAAGACTGGCACATGCCTGATACGAAGGGTCCCCTCCGGCTGCACAAACCCCCTTAAGAAAGATCTGTTTTTTAATCGCACAATCAAGGTGTGTTAGTCCGGTTTCTCAAAAACCGAACACTATCGGATGAAGGTGTTTCCATGGGCTGTGGGATGCTTATTTATAGTCGAATTATTTGATAAAACGGACTACCGTATTTTTCGGACTATAAGTCGCAGTTTTTTTCAGGGGGTGCGACTTATACTCAGGAGCGACTTATGTGTGAAATTATTAACACATTACCATAAAACATCAAATAATATTATTTAGCTCATTCACGTAAGAGACTAGACGTATACGATTTTTTGGGATTTAGCGATTAGGAGTGACAGATTGTTTGGTAAACGTATAGCATGTTCTATATGTTATAGTTATTTGAATGACTCTTACCCAGAGGTGGGTAGTAACGCGCTACATTTACTCCGTTACATCTACTTGAGTAACTTTTGGGATAAATTGTACTTCTAAGAGTAGTTTTAATGCAACATACTTTTACTTTTACTTGAGTATATTTATAGAGAAGAAACGCTACTTTTACTCCGCTACTTTTATCTACATTCAGCTCGCTACTCGCTACTAATTTTTATCGATCTGTTAATGCACGCTTTGTTTGTTTTGGTCTGTCAGACAGACCTTCATAGTGCCTGCGTTTCAACAAATACAGTCACTGGTGACGTTCACTCCGTTCCACCAATCAGATGCAGTCACTGGTGACGTTGGACCAATCAAACAGAGCCAGGGGTCACATGACCTGACTTAAACAAGTTGAAAAACTTATTGGGGTGTTACCATTTAGTGGTCAATTGTACGGAATATGTACTGTACTGTGCAATCAAGTTCCAATCAATCAATCAAAAGTGTGAAGGAAAAAAGACCATTTTTTATTTCAACCGTACACCCCGTCAAAAGCCTAAAGACTGACTGCACAGTTCCTGTCTTCACAATAAAAGTGCCGCTCCATCGCGCCTGCGCTTTCAAAATAAGAGTCTCCGAAAGCCTGCGCAAACAAGCTAGCAAGCTACGGAGTTTGCCGCCAATGTATTTCTTGTAAAGTGTATAAAAACGAATATGGAAGCTGGACATATAAGATGCCAAAAACCAACCACTTTCATGTGGTATTAGACAGAAAGGAGGAACTCTTTTTCTCCTCCATTTGAAAACCTGGACGTTTGTCATCACTACTGTCTGATTCCAATCAATGCAAGTCATCAGAATCAGGTAATACACCAACTTATATTCTTGTCTTCATGAAAGAAAGGAATCTATATGTGTTAAACATGCATGTATATTCATTAAAACACTATTAACATGTAAACAAAAACGGCAAAAAAAAAAATTAAATTATATACTGTATATATCTATGTATATATATATATATATATATATATATATATATATATATATATATATATATATATATATATATATATATACATATATATATATATATATATATATATATATATATGTGTGTGTGTGTGTGTGTGTATATATATATATATATATATATATATATATATATATATATATATATATATATATATATATATATATGTATATATGTGTGTGTGTGTATATATATATATATATATATATATATATATGATATGTGTGTGTATGTTACTCATCAGTTACTCAGTACTTGAGTAGTTTTTTTACAACATACTTTTTACTTTTACTCAAGTAAATATTTGGGTGACTACTCCTTACTTTTACTTGAGTAATAAATCTCTAAAGTAACAGTACTCTTACTTGAGTACAATTTCTGGCTACTCTACCCACCTCTGCTCTTACCATAATATGTTACGTTAACATACCAGGCACGTTCTCAGTTGGTTATTTATGCCTCATATAACGTACACTTATTCAGCCTGTTGTTCACTATTCTTTATTTATTTTAAATTGCCTTTCAAATGTCTATTTTTGGTGTTGGGTTTTATCAAATAAATTTCCCCAAAAAATGCGACTTATACTCCAGTGCGACTTATATATGTTTTTTTCCTTCTTTATTATGCATTTTTGGCCGGTGCGACTTATACTCCGGAGCGACTTATTGTCCGAAAAAATACGGTAGTTTAAGTGCTTAGACACATACTGATTTATAGATGATGGGTATATGAATTGGCAGCATTAAAACCCTGATCAGAACACCCTTCCATGCCATTGTAGAAAATGAGCCTTCTGAGGGACTCTGTAAGCTTAAACGAGCACTTAAAGGCATCAAGGGTGATTCTCCAGGATGGCGGAAGAAGTAAAATGTTTATTTCAGTGATTTCCTTTTGCAAAACCGGTTAGTGTAATTCATTCGTTAAAAAAAACAAAACTGAAAAACATTTAAATACCAAACTAAAAGAAATCACAGATTAATCAATTATTCAAAAAAATGATTGATAGATTAACTGATTCTAGAAGTAATCATTTGGTGCAGCTCCACGGATATTACGCAATGATGGTAAACATGACAATAAAAAAAAAAACACAACGGTCCTTCAAGTACGCCACTTTGCTAAAAACTTTAGTCCACATTTTCCTGCTTCATCAGTGTCAGCGCCACCGTCGTCACACCTGCTGACTTTTGCTTTCTCGTTTCCTCTTTGATGGTATCCACTGTTGTCATCAGCTCTTCTCCGGCGTAATGAGTCAGTGTGTGTGATGTTGGTTGGATGCTGACAGTGTGTGTGTGTGTGTGTGTGTGTGTGTGTGTGTGTGTGTGTGTGTGTGTGTGTGTGTGTGTGTGTGTGTGTCCTTCTGCTGTCCTGGCACATCCATCTCAAGCCCCGCTCCCTCTTTCTCTCCCAACAGCTACTCGCCCATGTCTTTGTCCCAATCGATATTGATATCAGACATCGGTCCAATATCAGCAAAAAAACACGGATCAGATAGTATTGGATCGCATCTAAAATCCCCGATACAAGCAGTCCTGCAGCGTGGACGGCCAGTTAACATCTAAATGCTCTCCGATAAACAAACAAGGTCGGTCTTTTCTTCTATTTTAGTCAAGTTATTTACAAAAGGTAAACATGGTAAGCTGTAGGCTACTAGAAGCTAGCATCTACACAACAGCTAAGCACACCATAGCACACAAGCTAGACATATGGAATAAGTGTCCTTAATTAAACACAAATTCATTATATTTGTCAATATAAACAAGTATTGAAATAATAATAGTATTACACATACGTTTTCAAGGCAAAATTAGAAAGTATCCAGTAACAAACTGGCAGGCTTGGTAAAAGGATAGGACTCAGATGCAGAGTAGGGAACTTTGACAGGCTTTTATTTTGACAGCTTCCTTTCACCTCCAAAGTCAAGGAATTAATGTATCTATTTAACCAAAAAACTAATCGGCGAAAAAAAAGGTTCCAATAAAAAAGGAACAACCGAAAATCACTCCGAACGGAGGAAAACACAAAAACAAAGACGAACTATAATTGGCGCCGTATATGCTATAAAATGTATAAACAGAAAACGCTCCAACAGGAGGAAGAAACAAATAGCTATGACAATTTCTACACTAACTAATCTAATAAAGTATTAACAAAAATAGTCACTCAAAAATTTGAGGAAAGAATGAAAAATAACTGAAACTCACCACTTCGGCTGAATAGACTAAATAACAAAAAATCACTCTGCTGAGGAGGAAGAAAGGAAAAACTCAAAATAGTAACGAAGGGATTCAAGATCAAGGAAATTAATCACAAGACGAGGCAAGGCAAGACAAGGCATGGACAGGAACATGGATGCTAGAGAGCACGAATAAACGAAACAATCTGGCACAGAACAAAGGGAGGAGTGGGCTTATAAGACACATGAGGGTAATAGGGAACAGGTGGAAACAATCAGGGAACCGGAATGACGTCAGACTGATGACACAAAAGGAAGGGCAAGTGACCTGAAACGAGAGGAGAGTTACTTTTCAAACTAAAACATGCAAATCACAAGACAGAAAAACCTAAGACAAGACTTCCCTCACCGCGGTGTGACACAAACCTGTTAACTGCGTCCTGAACGTAATGTAATGAAGTATTGAGACCACTCGATGTAGCAAAAAAAATGAAAATACCACACCACTTCAACTTAAAGACAGCATAAGTTAATTCCAGACAGTTAATAATAAATAAGTTAATGTTTTCACACCTACCATTGTTTTTTGTTTGACTAATTTCACTTGGTCAAACCTTTTCGAACATTCCACTCCACAAAATTCTAAAAGTACGTATGAATTGTGATGATAGTGTATCGGATCAATATCGGTATCGACTACAATTTAAGACTCCAATATAGATATCCAATTCGAAGCGAAAAAGTTCGGGACACCTGTTATCTTTATTTTAAGAATATGCTGACTTGCCAGAAATTAACTATGAACGCTCCAATTAAAAACTCCATTCAATTAACCACCGGGGTCTGTTACTAGCGCAAGGTTAAAAAAGCTGCGGCTGTAGTCAACCTATTGACTGTGTTTTAAGTCCATAATATGACAGTAGCTGCATATGAAGTATTATGTGTGGTTAGTTCCCTTCCACTTTCTCATGTACGCCAAACATTATTAAAATGTAAAAAAACGATATATTTATTTAAAATGTACGTTGTTATATACAGTGTTCGTAATAACTATGTTTTATAATAATGGCGTTAGTAACGTTGTTACTTTTACTAGTAACGAGTAATCAAATTGATTTTATTTTTGGTCAGTTACAACGCCGTTAGTGATAGCTTGATGTAACGTGGCACGCTACTTTTGATATGGTTTTATGTCAACAACAAGAACGCGTCACATTGCAGCGAGTTCAATGCGGGAAATATATTTACTAGTGAAAGCAACAAGCAGCACCGCACTAAAATGAACTTGTTACCAATTAGGAAGAGAAACCATCATTCTGTGACACAGCAGACAGCATACACACATGTACACAACGGAAATAATGAACAACAAATCAATGATTGAAGTGACAAACTTGCCATCCAAACAATACCCCGTTTGTTGACAAGAGGATTTGACAGCCATCGAAGCACATTCATTCTTTTTATTAAGCAGAGGTAACACAATCCGGTGAAAAGATTTTAAAAAAGCTGGCGTCAAAGTGCTCTGCTAGCTGCTGAAGCTAAAAAACACAGCTCCGTTGAAACCCTCGATGACATCACACATCACTAAATCTGGTCTAATGCATCCAAACAAGAACTAAATAAAATCCAGCTTGCCCAAAACCGAGCTGCCAGACTAGCTCTCCATTGCTCATTTAGGACCGGCGTTGAGATCATGCATGCTGAATTGTCATGGATGAGAGTTGGTGAAAGACTAGCTTGTAGTTTGATTTGATTTTATTTTTTAAATCTATACATACCATAAACCTTCATATCTGTATTCTCAGCTGTTGCTTGCTAATGACAGTCACAACTATGGTACCCGGCTAGCCCTAAGAGGTGCTTTCACCCGTCTTAAACCCAAAACTGATGTTTTGAAAAAGACTGTAATGTATAGGGCAATCACTTACTGGAATCGACTTCCACAATATCTGCTATCAATCACCAGCATAGTGGGTTTTAAGAATAGACTAAGAGGAGAAGTATAGCGGAAAGAGATTATTCTAGATTGTACCTAATGTCATGACTGTTTTTATTGACTATTGACTATCTTATTGATTTTGGGACAAGCAGTAGAAAATGGATGGATGGTACTTTTTCGTCACTTATTGTTTGTCTTTGGTACACTAATGTGTATATTAGGCCATTGGTTCTTTGTTTTATTTTTGCATAAATATATATATATATATATTTTTATATTGCTCTTTTTATCTTTGGTATGAACATTATTATGTAAACTCGAAGTTATTATTACTTTTTTTTGGTTCTTTGTTGTTGCTATTTTTGTATTACAACATTTTATTATTTGATCATGTTGTACTGCATTGTAATCTTTTGTTTTGTGATTGTGTGATGTTTTTTGCCTGGACCCCAGGAAGAATAGTCTCCACTGCGGTGTAGACTAATGGGGATCCTTAGTAAACTAAACTAAACTAAGCAACAGGGCCCGCCTTTTAAAAGCACAGACTCCACACATTAAACATCTCTCAAGTGCATATGCCAGATATTTAAAGGTTTTTTTTTGTTTGTTTTTTAAGTAACGTATAAATTACTTTCTGGTAATTAATTACATTTATTAAAGAGTAATTCTGTTAGTAATTCAATTACTTTTTTGGTAAAGTAACGAGGAACTGTAATTGATTACTTCTCAAAAAGACATTTTCAGAACACTGGTTATATAGAATGAGTTTTAACTGCCAATTATTTATTCATCACCTGCTTCCAATTAACGCTGTGTTATACTGTAGACTTCATGCGGTTTACTGTGAGCTCACATGCCAAAATACTCACATTTATGAGGGTTTCCATATTAAAAACATGTCAGGGCCCTGGATCGAACCCCCACTCCCCATCCCCAAAATGCAGAGCTGTGTATGCACTGCAAAAAGTCAGTGTTCAAAAACGAGAAGAAAAAAAATACAAAAATCAGGGGTATTTTATTTGAACTAAGCAAAATTATCTGCCAATAGAACAAGAAAATGTGGCTTGTCAAAACTTTCCAAAACAAGTAAAATTAGCTAACCTCAATGAACCCAAAAATACCTTAAAATAAGTATATTCTCACTAATAACAACTGTACTACTATATGACTACGTATTTTCTATTGTTTCATTGAAAATAAAACAGCAAAGTCCATTTGGCTGTCATCTGTTTTAATTATGAGACACAATTGTGTCAAAGTCATGATTCTTTTTTACATGCTTGAAATAAGAAAGTATTACTTTAAAAAAGTAGTTTTATACTTGTGAGTGTTGATGACACAGCTTTGCAACAGTTGATATTCCAGTTTCAAGCATGTTTTACTCAATATAGGTCATCAAATCTCAGCAACAAACTGTAATATCTTACTGAGATCATTTAGGACCAAAACCCTTAAAACAAGTTAAACACTCTAACACATACTTGCCAACCCTCCCGGATTTTCCGGGAGACTCCCGAAATTCAGCGCCTCTCCCGAAAACCTCCCGGGACAAATTTTCTCCCGAAAATCTCCCGAAATTCAGGCGGAGCTGGATGCCACGCCCCCTCCAGCTCCATGCGGACCTGGGTCCGCTTTCCCACAATATAAAGAACGTCTACAGTAAAGCAGTCCGTCTGCCGTAAACAGCAATGTTGTGACACTCTTAAACAGGACAATACTGCCATCTAGTGCATTTGATGAAAGCACTTTTGTGCGTGCCACACAGCAATGCATCATCAGAGAGGGTGTTCAGCATGGTTAGAAAAATAGTGACAGAGAATAGAACAAGGATGGACAATTCAACCCGTAACTCAACAATGAGTAGATGAGTGTTATGTGTGTGTATATGTGTAAATAAATGAACACTGGAATTCAAGTATTTCTTTTATTTATATATATATATATATATATATATATCTAGAATTCACTGAAAGTCAATTATTTATTTTATATATATATATATATATATATATATATATATATATATATATACATATATATATATATATATATATGTATATATATATATATATATATATGTATATATGTATATATATATATATATACATATATATATATTTATATATATATATATATATATTTATATATATATATATATATAAGAAATAATTGACTTTCAGTGAATTCTAGATATATATATATATATATATATATATATATATATATATATATATATATATATATATATATATCCATCCATCCATCCATCCATCCATTTTCTACCGCTTATTCCCTTCGGGGTCACGGGGATAGATATATATATATATATATATATATATATATATATGAAATAGAAATACTTGACTTGGTGAATTCCAGCTGTAAATATACTCCTCCCCTCTTAACCACGCCCCCAACCACGCCCCCGCCCCAACCACAAGATAGGTGTTAACAATATAAACCTAACTCTCAAGGGAAAGGGTTAAAAAAAGACGTACAATCATGATGCACATTTATATAAAAGAGGCTTTAACACATGCTAATGCTGCACCATTAGCATATCACAGAAATCCTCATATCGAACACAAAGGTGACAATTTATTCAAGTGGCGTGTTGGATTATACAAGATGCCAGTGTCAATCAAAAGTGATTTTATATTATTATTATTATCATTGTATTGTTATGTTTGCAACGGCACCATTTTTGACACGTCTCCTGCTTTAGATCTTGGGAAAGTGTACCAGTGAGTCAGTGCCTCAATAACTTGGATGAAAAAAAATATAGTGGAAAAAAATATTAGTAAATTTTTTTTTGCATGCGTAAGGCATATTGCTTTTGTTAGATAAGCACAAAATACAACAATAAAAAATATTATAGCTAATGGGGGAAAAGTAATGGGGAAAAAAAGGACAACATTTAAATAAAATAGTTTTACTTTAAAAAAAAATTTAATACATAAAAATATGTATCCATCCATCCATCCATTTTCTACCCCTTAATCCCTTCGGGGTCGCGGGGGGCGCTGGTATATATATGAAATCATGTTTTTTGTTTCTTTAGTCCAACATATAATATTAAAAATAACTCATGCGAGGAAACGTACTATAATTTGAAAAAATAATAAAATCTAATATTTTTACTTGTATAAAATAAATAATTAATACAAACACATATGAAATATTGTTTTGTTTCATTAATCTAACATTAAACAATAGAAATAGCGAATGGGGGAAAAGTAATGGCATTTACAAAGTATTATTTTTACATATATAAAAAAAACAATTTATGTTTGTATGTTAAATATTTGTTTTGTTTCATTCGTCCAAAATACTGTAAGACAATAAAGTAAGTAATAATAATCAGGAAAAAAGTAATACAATTTAAAAAATATATTTGCTATTATAAGATAAGAAAATAATGTGAATATGAAATAATGTTTTCTGTGTCATTAATCCAAATTACAACAAACAAAAATATTTTGTTTTATTTTAAAAAATTATAAAAGAAAAGAAAATGTTTTGACTCATATAAAATAAATTAGAAAAAATAAATCAAACATTGTATGTATGTTTGTTTAATAAAATGATGTCCGTGTTTCAATAGTCCAAAACACAACAATGAAAATAGCTAATGGGAAAAACGATTATAAAATGATTAAAAATGATAACACAACATATTTTATTTATATAAAATAAAAAATTATTGATATATATATATATATATATATATATATATATATATATATATATATATATATTGTTTTTATTATTTTTCTTTTTTTTCTTTTCTTCCCATGCGCTATTGTTGTATTTTGGAAGAAAACGTTTATAAAATGATTAAAAATGGTAACACAACATATTTTATTTATATAAAATAAAAAATTATTGATATATATATATATATATATATATATATATATATATATATATATATATATATATATATATATATATATATATATATATATATATATTGTATATATATATATATACTGTGTATATATATATATATATATATATATATATATATATATATATATATATATATATATATATATATATATATATATATTGTTTTTATTATTTTTCTTTTTTTCTTTTCTTCTCATGCGCTATTGTTGTACTTTGGAATAATGAAATAAAGCATTTTTTTCAACAACAAAAAATGTAAATCAAATAAAAAATAAAAATTATATATATATATATACATATATATATATAAATATGTATGTATGTATATATATATATATATATATATATATATATATATATATATATATATATATATATATATATATATATATATATAGTTTTTATTATTTTTATTTTTTATTTTCTTCCCCTGCGCTATTGTATTTTTTTCAAAAAAATAAATAAATAAATAAATACAAAAAATTTAAAATAAATAAATAAATACATATTTATATGTGTATATATATATATATATATATATATATATATATATATTCTTTTTTTTTGTTTTGAAAAAAAAGTTTTATTTCATTACTCCAAAATACAACAATAGCGCAAATATGTATATATATATATATATATATATATATATATATATATATATATATATATATATATATTGTTTTTATTATTTTTCTTTTTTTCTTTTCTTCTCATGCGCTATTGTTGTACTTTGGAATAATGAAATAAAGCATTTTTTTCAACAACAAAAAATGTAAATCAAATAAAAAATAAAAATTATATATATATATATATACATATATATATATATATATGTATATATATATATATATATATATATATATATATAGTTTTTATTATTTTTATTTTTTATTTTCTTCCCCTGCGCTATTGTATTTTTTTCAAAAATAAAAAAATAAAAATAAATACAAAAAATTTAAAATAAATAAATAAATACATATTTATATGTGTATATATATATATATATATATATATATATATATATATATTCTTTTTTTTTTTTGAAAAAAAAGTTTTATTTCATTACTCCAAAAGACAACAATAGCGCAAATATGTATATATATATATATATATATATATATATATATATATATATATATATATATATATATATATATGTCTTAATAAGGTTATCCAAAAAAATAGTGCTCGATACCGTAGTAGAGCGCAATATATGTATGTGTGGGAAAAAAAATCACAAGACTATTTCATCTCTACAGGCCTGTTTCATGAGGGGGGGTACCCTCAATCTCCTGACGATTGAGGGTACCCCCCCTCATGAAACAGGCCTGTAGAGATGAAATAGTCTTGTGATTTTTTTCCCACACATACATATATATATATATATATATATATATATATATATATATATATATATATATATATATATATATATATAAAACATTTACGTGTGCATATTAAATAATGTTTTTTTGTTTCATTAGACCAAAATACAACAGTAAATAAATAGCTGGCAGACGTCATAAATGAACAAATGTTGTCACTGGAGGTTACTTATCAGGTTTACATATTTTATGGGTATTTATGCTCTGCCACATTTTGTATTTACCTACCAAAATGTGAATGAACAACATTTATCATCACGACAGTAAGGTTTCACATTGGCCTCATCATCAAACTTGTTTCTGCTGCAGACGTACACCTTGGCCTTCTTTATGTAAATTGAACACTTAAACACCGTGTTTTAAAGTGTCCAGGATCTCGTAAACGTTGACAGGCCCTCAGGCCGCACCGCTGCCTGTAAAGCAGTGACTATTTATGGGCGTCTGTCCTTCTCGCCATAAACACTTTGTTCTGCGGTGGAAGAGGAAGACACCAAATCCTCTTCGGAAAGATTGACCGCAGAACAGTCACTATTCATTATTGTTATGATGTTGCCATAAATTAGCTCATGTCAAACTAATGCTACATTTACTGCCTTATTTATGACGTTGCCAAAAAACAGACTGAGTAGAATTAGAAATACATAAAATGGACAAAAGTTGCATGTCATTTGCATGCCAGTCCTCTAGTTGGCAGTGTCACTTTGTAAAGAATCACAATGTGTCAGTTCACACAACATTCAATTACCCAATTATTTATTTTCTTTTATTAAAAGCAGTTATAACTTATGTTAAGTTAAATCATTTTATTCATAAAATACATCTATGTTTAGATGTACAGTATATTAATTAATATGTCCAATAAAAAATAAATAATTTCCAATAAGGATTTAACTCAAAAATATATATATTCTCTATTCCATTGTATGTAAGGAAACTCTTTTAGTGTTTTGGTAGTGAATAACAAAACATAACTAGCATGATATAAATAAAAGTAACATGGTATGTATTTATATACATAATTTCATATTTACACATGAATCACATTCCATTCATGTATCAGTATAAATACACAAAAACATTCACGTTTGCATAAAAAATTGATTTTTTTTATCCTCAGTCGACTATTCTTTTTTTTAACATTTTAACAACTTTGATTATAAATGTAGTGTTCATAATTATATTAACATGATCCATATTTAATGTAGTGTTAAAAACTGTGAAAATATATGTTTTTATTTCTTGTAGTAAATTTTAACATTTTATATAAAAATTGTCACGGCGTTATCACGACGCGCAGCTCTCCTCTAAGTCGCTGGTGGGAAATGGAAACCCAAATAGCAACCTTGCCGAACTTTTCATGTCCTGGGCAGCAAAACAGTGCAGTCCAGGCACAACAGAGCCAGTCGAACCCGAGTCATCACCACCTCGAGGTCACGTGTTTTGTACAGACTTTTCCTACCCCCGGCTTCCTAGAGCCCACCCACCCTTCTCCCGCTAAGGTCAAGGGTCAAACACTCATCCGTCAAACCAGTGACAGCGTCTGGTATCCGCTTCCTGTGGGAGTGGGGGGCGAGGGCTGGTAGTTGTGCAACTGGGGAGGCAGAGCTGCGTCCAGCCAGGCGGCCAATTCCTGCCATCATCGTCTCCAGCGGGTCTTTCCACGACTCCGCCATCATCGTCTCCAGCGGGTCTTTCCACGACTCCGCCATCATCGTCTCCAGCGGGACTTTCCACGACGCCGCCATCATCGTCTCCAGCGGGACTTTCCACGACACCGCCATCATCGTCTCCAGCGGGACTTTCCACGACTCCGCCATCATCGTCTCCAGCGGGTCTTTCCACGACTCCGCCATCATCGTCTCCAGCGGGTCTTTCCACGACTCCGCCATCATCGTCTCCAGCGGGACTTTCCACGACGCCGCCATCATCGTCTCCAGCGGGACTTTCCACGACGCCGCCATCATCGTCTCCAGCGGGACTTTCCACGACGCCGCCATCATTGTCTCCAGCGGGTCTTTCCACGACGCCGCCATCATTGTCTCCAGCGGGTCTTTCCACGACGCCGCCATCATCGTCTCAAGCGGGACTTTCCACGACGCCACCATCGTCGTCTCCAGCGGGATTTTCCACTACGCCGCCATCATCGTCCCCAGCGGGTCTTTCCACGACGCCGCCATTATCGTCTCCAGCGGGTCTTTCCACGACGCCGCCATCATTGTCTCCAGCGGGTCTTTCCACGACGCCGCCATCATCGTCTCAAGCGGGACTTTCCACGACGCCACCATCGTCGTCTCCAGCGGGATTTTCCACTACGCCTCCATCATCGTCCCCAGCGGGTCTTTCCACGACGCCGCCATTATCGTCTCCAGCGGGTCTTTCCACGACGCCGCCATCATTGTCTCCAGCGGGTCTTTCCACGACGCCGCCATCATCGTCTCCAGCGGGTCTTTCCACGGCGCCGCCATCATCGTCTCCAGCGGGTCGTGCCACGACGCCACCCTCCTCGTCTCCAGCATCATCGTCGGCTCCACGACCTCCAGCTTGCCTGCTGCACAAGCGGCAATCAGGCGCCCGCACGTGGCCTCCTCGTCAGCCAAGAATGTGACCGTTTCATAGACGCCCTCTGCGCTATCAGCAGCTAGGCCCAGAACCGGGGAATGGATGGTTACAGCTACTGGTGCGCCGTGGCCACCCGCGTCCGCCTCCTCGTCGGCCATGGATGTGACCGTTCCGTGGGCGCCCGCCTCACCAGCCGCGGCGGCCGTCTACTCGCCGCCGCCATTTGACTCTTCCCCGCTGGTTGCAAGGACATATGGCCAGGCGACCCACCGCCGAGTCCTCCCTCCACCCTCCCGTGACTTTGGACTTTTTCGGTTTTGCTTTCTGGAACGTCTGGTATCCGTTTTGTTGGGGGGGCATTCTGTCCCAGCTTGTCTCACCCCACCGTGCCTTATTTTGAGTTTCTTAGTGATTTTCTGGCTGTAGTTTTAGTTCCTGTCTTGTGCTCTTATTTTGTGTGTTTTCACTTCCAGTTATCCCTTTTCCTGCAGCAGCTTTACGCCTGCCTTTGAGCACTTTTCCCCTCACCTGTTTTCTGTTTATAATTAGCACTATATAAGTTGAGCTTGCGACACCATTTGGTTGTCGGGACATTATTCACTGGTCACTATAGACGATTCTTTCCATGCTGAGCTCAAGTGCGCGCGTACTTTGTGGACGCCGTCTGCTCCACATTTCTTGTAAGTGTTTTCGCTGTGTTCCAGAATTTTGTTTTGTTTCCTTCATAGTCTGTCCCGTCGGAGCACTTCCCTGTTGCTCTAGTTTTTGTTTGTTTAATCATTAAATACCGTTTTTTTTACTGCACGCTGCCTCCTCGTTCATCTGCATTTAAAATCACTACAACCTTTGTCGTCTCCACGACGCACCTCTTGACAAAAATGCATGTACTGAGTATAAGTCGCACATGCCGAAAATGCATAATAAAAAAGGAAAAAAACATATATATAAGTCGCACTGGAGCCCGGCCAAACTATGAAAAAAACTGCGACTAATAGTCCGAAAAATACGGTATGTAATTTATATATAATTTCATATGTACATATAAGTTAATATTAAAATATTGGTATTTTTTAACCATTAGTTGGCTATGTTTTACCTATATGTTTTAATTGTGTGGATATAAATTTGATTATAAACATTTTGAATATAAATGTAATATGATCCATATTTGTATGTATTTTGAAAATAATTTACACTATTTTTAAATAGGTATATGCCAGTATATTTGACCTTCATGCTGCTGAAAACTATCACCGCTTTACTGCCTATATTTTATTTGTATATATTTTTTAGAAGTTTAGGAGTATTTCCTTGTCTTTTTTTAAACATATATTGCCAAAGGTAATGGCCACCCATCCAAATGATCAGAATCAGGTGTCCTAATCACTTGGATTGGCCACAGGTGTATAAAATCAAACACTTAGGAATGGAGACTGTTTCTACAAACATTTGTGAAAGAATGGGCCACTCTCAGGAGCTCAGTGATTTCCAGCGTGGAACTGTCATAGGATGCCACCTGTGCAACAATTCCAGTCATGACATTTCCTCGCTACTAAATATTCCAAAGTCAACTGTCGGCTTTATTATAAGAAAATGGAAGAGTTTGGGAACAACAGCAACTCAGCCACCAAGTGGTAGGCCACGTAAACTGACAGAGAGGGGTCAGCGGATGCTGAATCGCATAGTGCAAAGACTTTCTGCACAGTCAGTTGCTACAGAGCTCCAAAATTCATGTGACTTTCCAATTAGCCCACGTACAGTACGCAGATAGCTTCAAGGAATGGGTTTCCGTGGCCGAGCAGCTGCACTAATGCACAAAGCAAGGTCCATAAAGACATGGATGACAGAATCTGGTGTGGATTAACTTGACTGAAGGGAATAAGCGGTAGAAAATGGATGGATGGATGGATGGCCTGCACAGAGTACTGACCTGAACTCGATAGAACACCTTTGGGATGAATTAGAACGGAGACTGAGAGCCAGGCCCTCGCAACTAACATCAGTGTGTGACCTCACCAATGCGCTTTTGGAAAAATGGTCGAAAAATCCCTATAAACACACTCCCCAACCTTGTGGACAGCCTACCCAGAAGAGTTGAAGCTGTAATAGCTGCAAAAGGTGGACCGACATCATATTGAACCCTATGGGTTAGGAATGGGATGGCACTTCAAGTTCATATGTGAGTCAAGGGCAGATGGCCAAATACTTTTGGCAATATAGTGCATATTTACAGTATTTTCATATGTCGCAATGCTGCTAAAAAATTGAAGTGGAACATGCATCTTATCTTATGTAATCCCTCTGTAGATATTATCACTTGAATGATTGATTTATATAAAATAAACAAATGCATGCATTTAGATATGAATATATGTCTGTTTATAAAGTATGAATGATGAACATGATGTTTACAATAAAAAAAAAAATACTGGTATATTACATTATTATTCCAATATTGGTATATAGTTTTGATATGACATTAAAAAAAAAAAATCTGCAGATTGAATATTCAAACTCATGTTGGAGTTTCTTTGCTTGTCCATGTCCTCCATTGGCAGTAACATCTAATGTCTCATGAGACGCCTGCGATTTTGCCCCCGGCGGCATAAAAGTTCCAAATTAAATTCCAATTAATTTGCATGCGAAGTCCCCCGCGCCTAAAGCTCTAGTATGCAGACATTGTTCCTCGTTCCTTGTTCCATTGTTCTATTGTTGTTCTACGCAACTTCTTGTAATCACATTGCTGCCCCGCCCTCGTCTGCCTGCTATGATTTAGTGGGCCGCCACATCCATAGGCATCCACTCCAGCCAATTGCATTAAAGGGATAAATAACCAGACCAATAAAAGTATTTTAGAGGGGATGGCATGGGTTGGTGGGCTGGGGGATGAGGGGGGGGGGGGCTGCTAAAGTCATTTTGTGCAGAGAATGGAGATGAAGGTGGAGCTTTTAGAGGAACGTTTTTAAGGGGTGAAATTGTGATTGGTAGCTCTGATGTCATGTCATCCATCTTTGGGTCACTTCATTAAGCTAATGGAAGGGCTTGTGTGTGTGTGTGTGTGTGTGTGTGTGTGTATGTGTGTGTGTGTGTGTGTGTGTGTGTGTGTGTGTGTGTGTGTGTGTGTGTGTGTGTGTGTGTTTGACAGAAGCGTCCAAAGCTAAAGTGGTTATGAAGACTAAAGTGATTTTATTAGCTGGGCACCAAGCCCATTTCTGCCAATGTGTGTGTGTGTGTGTGTGTGTGTGTGTGTGTTTGTTCTTGTATCTCTACCTATCTTGAGACATCAACAAGGAAAAGTACCTTCCATATGAGGACCGGTGAACAAGTTAGGACATAAATCATGGTCCCAATACGGAAAAACCATTGCATCTAATAGAGAATGTCTCATTTGCACCCCCGGTGGTGAAATCTATCAAAAGTAGGGTGGACCCAAAAAGGAGGGATTTTTTTTTTCCAAATTGACTGTTGTGTCGGTTTTAAAAGTGCTCCCCCTCTGGTCAACATATGAAATAACAAGTGTGTGTAAAAATTTGAAGTGCTCCCCCTCTGGCCAGCATATGAAATAACAAGTGTGTGTAAGAAATGTAAGTGCTTCCCCTGTGGTCAGCATATGAAACAACAAGATTGTGTAAGAAATTGAAATGTGCCCCCTTTGGCCAAAATGATTTAAAAAAAAATCTAAATAAGTATGTATAAAGAGACAAAATAAAAAACAATTACAAACAAAAAATTCCAAATTAAAAAAAACAATTACCTAAAAGCAGTCTTTTTCTCACAATGTGTCGACTTTTTTCTTATAAAATTGGAAACAATTTCTCAAATTCGTTCTGTTTCTGTAACATTACAATATTTTCTAGTAAAATTATTACTTTTTGATGTAAAATCATTACTTATTAATGCAAAATGGTGACATTTGTCATATAAAATTCTGACTCGTATCACAATATTGCCAATTTTGTTGGTTGTTCTTGTAAAATAGCGACATTATATTGAGTAAAATTATGACTTTTGTCCTAATTTTGCCAAGCAAAATTCCGATTATTATTATAACATTGCCAAAATGTCAAAGTTTTCTTACAAAAATTGTGACTTTTGTCGAGTAAAATTACGACTCATTTCATAAAATTGCCAAATTGTTCGGCTTTTCTTGTGAAATTGCGACTATTATTGAGTAAAATTCTGACTTTTATCATAATATTGCACAAATGTTCCGTTTTTCTCATAACATTTTGACTTGCGTTGAGTAAAATGACGACTTGTATTATAACACTGCCTAAATTCTAAGTTTTTCTTGTGAAATTGTGACCTTTTTCTTGTGAAATTCCAATTCATTTTCCACAAAAAGCTTTTTTTATGTTTGCATAGTATGTATATATTATAAATGTTGTAAATACACATCTTTATATATCTAGAAAGGGTGGTCCTAAAGAGGGAGGCATTTTCGGAGGTCTCAAGAAGGTAACAAATACATGAATGTGTGTGTGTGTGTGTGTGTGTGTCACTCCAAATGATCTTGGATTGCTCCGTGGGTACCAACCGACCTTCTCTATTCCTTCAGCTCTTTGTCTTCCTCCCTCACTTTTTCCATGTCCCACAGCGTTATTGTCTGGCCAGACAAACATGGCCGCCATTATCATTCCTCCATTCCACATCTTCTACTGTCGGGGGTCATTCCGTCCTTGGTGATCTGTTTTATACATTTCTGGTCAGGTTCCTGTGTCATCCGAGGACCATTTCCCACTCAGACCTTTCCTCCCTTTTCTGATCATTTTATTCTCCTTTCTTCACAAAATGATGTCTAAAAGGCTTTTTTATGGCGACTCATCAGCTGAACCATCATAGGAATCTTTAACTAAATTGGGACCCATTTCCAGACAACAAAAACCCGGGGATGCAGACTTCTCCTTTACTTTTCCATTTTTAGTTATTGTGTGAATGCTCCAAAGGATAACTTATGGTTTTCTACACCAAAATTCATCTATTTATTATTATTATTATTATTCAACAACTTCTTCTTCTTCTCCAGATTTTGGCGCACTCTACCTTCCACATTTTTCACCCGACTCAAACCGTTCCAACTTCAAACTGTTCAGCCAATTCGAGAATTGCGGGCTTTCCCTTGACAAATTCCAAAACTTTCCAGATATCCCAGAATTCAGGTTTTCTGGGACATTTTTCCCATTCAAAACGAATTGGCCATTTTTCAAACTTCCACCATTTTCCCCATTTTTATTCTATTCAAACCATTCCCCCTTCAACACATTCAACCATTCTTGATATTTAAACTATCATTTTTCCAAGTAAAAAAAAATTCCAAGATTTTCCAGAATTTTTGGTTTTCCAAAGCCCTATTTCCACCATTTTTTCTGGCGACTACTATGGGGCGATATAGCTCGGTTGGTAGAGTGGCCGTGCCATCAACTTGAGGGTTGCAGGTTCGATCCCCGCTTCCGCCATCCTAGTCACTGCCGTTGTGTCCTTGGGCAAGACACTTTACCCACCAGCTCCCAGTGCCACCCACACTGGTTTAAATGTAACTTAGATATTGGGTTTTCACTATGTAAAGCGCTTTGAGCCACTAGAGAAAAGCGCTATATAAATATAATTCACTTCACTTCACTCCACCTTCAACACATTCCACCATTCTTGATATTTAAACTATCATTTTTCCAAGTAAAAAACAATTCCAAGATTTTCCAGAATTTTTGGTTTTCCAAAGCCCTATTTCCACCATTTTTTCTGGCGACTACTCCTCCCACATTTTTCAACCCACTTGAACTGTTCCACCGTCAAAACATTCCTCTTAATTAGGACAAAAAACGAAGTTGTTTTCTGAACTGGAAAAATTCTGGGTTTTCCCGAAATCCCAGGAATTCCGGGAAAAATTCTGGGTTTTCTCGAAATTCAAGGAATTCCGTAATACCATTTTTCAATTCAATATGTTACTACTTCAACATTTTTAGACCGATTTGGAAAAAAATTCAACACCAACCATTTCAACTCATTCAGACCATTCCAGTTTTTTACCATTTTCAAAAGAATAGGCTTCAGCTTATTCGAGAATCGCAGACTTTCCCTTGACAAATTTCAAAAATTCCAGATTTCCCAGAATTCCAGGTTTTCCGGGACATTTTCCCCATTCAAAATTAATTGGCCATTTTTCAATTTTCCACCATTTCCACATTTTTATTCTATTCAAACCATTCCACCTTCAACACATTCCACCATTATTGATATTTAAACTATCATTTTTCCAAGTAAAAAAAAATTCCAAGATTTTCCAGAATTTTTGGTTTTCCAAAGCCCTATTTCCACCCTTTTTTCTGGCGACTACTCCTCCCACATTTTTCAACCCACTTCAACTGTTCCACCGTCAAAACATTCCTCTTAATTAGGACAAAAAACGAAGTTGTTTTCTGAACTGGAAAAATTCTGGGTTTTCCCGAAATTCCAGGAATTCCGTAATACCATTTTTCAATTCAATATGTTACTACTTCAACATTTTTAGACCGATTTAGGAAAAAAATTCAACACCAACCATTTCAACTCATTCAGACCATTCCAGTTTTTTACCATTTTCAAAAGAATAGGCTTCAGCTTATTCGAGAATCGCAGACTTTCCCTTGACAAATTTCAAAAATTCCAGATTTCCCAGAATTCCAGGTTTTCCGGGACATTTTCCCCATTCAAAATTAATTGGCCATTTTTCAATTTTCCACCATTTCCACATTTTTATTCTATTCAAACCATTCCCCCTTCAACACATTCAACCATTCTTGATATTTAAACTATCATTTTTCCAAGTAAAAAAAAATTCCAAGATTTTCCAGAATTTTTGGTTTTCCAAAGCCCTATTTCCACCCTTTTTTCTGGCGACTACTCCTCCCACATTTTTCAACCCACTTCAACTGTTCCACCGTCAAAACATTCCTCTTAATTAGGACAAAAAAACGAAGTTGTTTTATGAACTGGAAAAATTCAGTGTTTTCCCGAAATTCCAGGAATTCCGTAATACCATTTTTCAATTCAATATGTTACTACTTCAACATTTTTAGACCGATTTGGAAAAAAATTCAACACCAACCATTTCAACTCATTCAGACCATTCCAGTTTTTTACCATTTTCAAAAGAATAGGCTTCAGCTTATTCGAGAATCGCAGACTTTCCCTTGACAAATTTCAAAAATTCCAGATTTCCCAGAATTCCAGGTTTTCCGGGACATTTTCCCCATTCAAAATTAATTGGCCATTTTTCAATTTTCCACCATTTCCACATTTTTATTCTATTCAAACCATTCCACCTTCAACACATTCCACCATTATTGATATTTAAACTATCATTTTTCCAAGTAAAAAAAAATTCCAAGATTTTCCAGAATTTTTGGTTTTCCAAAGCCCTATTTCCACCCTTTTTTCTGGCGACTACTCCTCCCACATTTTTCAACCCACTTCAACTGTTCCACCGTCAAAACATTCCTCTTAATTAGGACAAAAAAACGAAGTTGTTTTATGAACTGGAAAAATTCCGTGTTTTCCCGAAATTCCAGGAATTCCGTAATACCATTTTTCAATTCAATATGTTACTACTTCAACATTTTTAGACCGATTTAGGAAAAAAATTCAACACCAACCATTTCAACTCATTCTGACCATTCCAATTTTTTACCATTTTCAAAAAAATAGGCTTCAGCCTATTCGAGAATCGCAGACTTTCCCTTCACAAATTTCATAAATTCCAGATTTCCCAGAATTCCATGTTTTCCGAGACATTTTTCCCATTCAAAATGAATTGGCCATTTTTCAAACTTCCACCATTTTCCCATATTTTATTCTATTCAAACCATTCCACCTTCAACACATTCCACCATTCTTGATATTTAAACTATCATTTTTCCAAGTAAGAAAAAAATTCCAAGATATTCCAGAATTTCTGGTTTTCCAAAGCCCTATTTCCACCCTTTTTTCTGGCGACTGCTCCTCCCACATTTTTCAACCCACTTCAACTGTTCCACCATCAAAACATTCCTCTTAATTAGGACAAACAAATAAAGTTGTTTTATGAACTGGAAAAATTCCGGGTTTTCCCGAAATTCTAGGAATCCCGTAATACCATTTTTCAATTCAATATGTTACTACTTCAACATTTTTAGACCGATTTGGAAAAAAAATTCAACACCAACCATTTCAACTCATTCAGACCATTCCAGTTTTTTACCATTTTCAAAAAAATAGGATTCAGCCTATTTGAGAATCGCAGACTTTCCCTTGACAAATTCCAAAAATTCCAGATTTCCCAGAATTCCAGGTTTTCCGGGACATTTTTCCCATTCAAAATGAATTGGCCATTTTTCAAACTTCCACCATTTCCACATTTTTTAACCTGTTCAAACCATTCCACCTTCGACACATTCCACCATTCTTGATATTTAAACTATCATTTTTCCAAGTAAAAAAAATGGTTTTCTGGTTTTCCAAAGCCCTATTTCCACCCTTTTTTCTGGCGACTACTCATCCCACATTTTTCAACCCACTTCAACTGTTCCACCGTCAAAACATTCCTCTTAATTAGGACAAAAAACAAAGTTGTTTTATGAACTGGAAAAATTCCGGGTTTTCCCGAAATTCCTGGAATTCCGTAATACCATTTTTCAATTCAATATGTTACTACTTCAACATTTTTAGACCGATTTGGAAAAAAATGCAACACCAACCATTTCAACTCATTCAGACCATTCCAATTTTTTACCATTTTCAAAAAAATAGGCTTCAGCCTATTCGAGAATCCCAGACTTTCCCTTGACAAATTCCAAAAATTCCAGATTTCCCAGAATTTCAGGTTTTCCGGGACATTTTTCCCATTCAAAATGAATTGGCCACAATTTCCACATGTTTCAACCTATTCAAACCATTCTACCTTCAACACCTTCCACCATTCCTGAAATTTAAACTATAAGTTTCCCAAGTTCCAAAAAATTCCAGGATTTTCTAGAATTCCTGCTTATTTCCACCCTTTTTTTGCCGACTACTCCTTCCACATTTTTCAACGCATTTCAACCGTTCTACTGTCAAAACATTCCTCTTAATCAGGACAAAAAAACAAGTAGTTTTTTGAACAGTAAAAATTCCCGGTTTTCCCGAAATTCCAGGAATTCCGTAATACCATTTCTCAATTCAACATGTTCAACATTTCTCCACCGATTTGAAAAAATTCAACATCAACCATTTCAACTCATTCAGACCATTCCAGTTTTTTTTACCATTTTCAAAATTCCCGCTTTTCCCGAAATTCCCAAAATGTTTTGAAACCCCCATTAAAATCAATGGGACATTCTTCAGAGTTCTACAATTCCCACATTTTTCATCTGATTCAAACTGTTCCAACTTCAAAATATTCAGCCTGTTTGGGAATGTGTGCTCTACTTCAACAATTCTAAAAAAAATATATAGGATTTCAGTTCAACTTCAGCGTTGGAGGATTCACACGCAATTCCTTCAGGAATGATCTCATCTATTTTATTTATGGTGTTTCTTTTTTTCTTAGTTTTTTTCCTTTCTTTCACTATTGTTCTTATTTTGTATCTTCAAGAGAACCAGCAACTTCTGCAGTAGACATTAGATTTTGCTCCATTTATTTTGTCAGTTACAGTGTCATAGAGACAGCACTCTCGTGTTTTTAGGAATCTTCTGCAAAAACTTGAGTCTCTCAAAAGTTTTTTTTAACTGAACTCGCAGGCCATTAGTTGAATAGCCCAAAATGATGAAGAGAGGACCTGAGATTGAACCTTGAGGAACACCACTAGTATATCTTAGGAAGTTGGACAAATGACTACTGACTGAATCTGAAGTAAACAAGCTACAGCAACACCTTAGGTACATAAACCACATTACGAAAAAAAAAAATGTAACTGCCAAAAAGGAGAGGACTTCAAGTGGTGCCTTGAGGAACGCCTCAGTTGTGTAAATCACAAGTTTGAACCGTGTTCTGTATTTGCTAGCAAGGTTAAAATGTCAATGCATGGATCTCCCAATGTGTTTATAGTGGTCCGAATTCCTCTATACAACAGGAGTTGAGCGGTTTTAGGAATGTACTGCAAAAATGTTTGTCTTCCAAGTTTTGAACTGAACTCAGGGGCCGGTATGGTGCCATTCTCGGGCCAGATTTGGTCCTAGGTTGCGGGTTTAATGGCCCTGTCCTGTGGCGTAGGCTGCAAAGTTTTGCGTCCATCTGTTTAATATCTGTGATTTCGATTTGGACTCATTTGGTCAAAGTTCCTTGGATGAGTTTGTTTAAAAATGGCTGGTCCAGACTAAATCTTGGAAAGATCAATTCTCAAGACAGATTTGGTCACAATACAGTTAATCAAGAAAAGTCCACAATAAATTGTAGGTGGCGCTACTGAGTGAGTTATGACGGTACAAGTTAAGTCAATACTGTATCAACTTTTTTTCGGACATTTTTCATGCATGTTCAATATCACCACAAATGCAACATGTACAAAATAATAACAATACAATCACAAAATACATTAATAAAGGTCATTTAAAAGGCATAATAAGTATGCTATTTAGGTGTAGTTGGTACAAAGCAAATAGGCGAATTCTAAAAACCTCCATAGACATTTCACTCCAACCTAGACATGTCGTCATGGCAACTATGGGTATGATAAAATGAGAGTTTAGCCTTTGCCATAATATCAGCGATGCCACATGTGTGGACACCTGCTGCCAGGTCAAAGGTAGCAGCAGACAAGCTCTGCCCGAGGAATAGCAATTAATCTGACCACTTAGGCCTTCTGCTGATGCGGCTGGTTATAAAGTATGAAGACAAAAAAATGCCTGCAAGAGTTTTTATTTCTTACGCGTGGATTTTAATGTCAACGATGTCCATTGCGGAAAGTGTTGACTTGTTGAAAATGCTTCATGTGTGCAGTATATACAATATCATCAAAAGGTTCAGAGAATCTGGAGAAATCACTGCACGTAAGCCATGATATTACAGAACTTCGATCCCTCAGGCAGTACTGCATCAAAAAGCGACATAAGTGTGTAAAGGATATCACCACACGGGCTCAGGAACACTTCAGAAAACCATTGTCAGTAACTACAGTTTGTCGCTACATTTGTAAGTGCAAGATAAAACTCTACTATGCAAAGCAAAAGCCATTTATCAACAACACCCAGAAACGCCGCCGGCTTCGCTCTAAGATGGACTGATGCAAAGTGGAAAAGTGTTCTGTGGTCTGACGAGGCTACATTTCAAATTGTTTTTGGAAACTATGGACGTCGTGTCCTCCGGACCAAAGAGAAAAATAACTATCCGGACTGTTATAGGTGCAAAGTTCAAAAGCCAGCATCTGTGATGGTATGGGGGTGTATTAGTGCCCAGGGCATGGGTAACTTACACATCTGTGAAGGCACCATTAATGCTGAAAGGTACATACAGGTTTTGGAGCAACATATGTTGTCATCATGGACACCCCTGCTTATTTCAGCAAGACAATGCCAAGCCACGTGTTCTATTACCTGCTGATCTGTATTTGGGATCTGCATAAGTCCTAAAAAATTGTGCGCGTCTGCCTTTGTAGTCCGTGGTGACACTGTAGTCGATAAGCTTCTTCTTTTTCTCTATCTTCTTGTTATGGGACATTCATCCTCCGCTGTTGTCATTTCTAATATAAAGTAGTGTAAAGTTCTTACTTATATCTGTCAGGAAACTCGCCATGAAAGCGCTAAAACATACCGGTGTAGTGAGTTTACATTATCCACCCAAGGAACTTTAGTTACTACAGTTCCGGTCGGACGTTTCTTCACGGGACACATTTCCGGTGTGGTTGTTTCCGGATGAGGAGATGCTGCTCCGTTATTGATTGAAGTAAAGTCTGAATGTCATTAGAACTGTTAGCTCCATCTTTTGACACTTCTTCCACTCCCGTCCTTGCACGCTACACCGCTACAATAAAGATGACGGGGAGAAGACGCTGCCGAAGGTGAGCCACGTAAATAAGACCGCCCACAAAACGGCGCATCCTGAAGCGACTTGAAACTGATCTGTAAAACATAATCTATACAACATTTTGACCAAAGAACCACCATTACATGTTATGTAGACCACAAGGAAGTGTTTTACATTTAGAAAATAATAATAATAATAATAATAATAATAATAATAATAATATGACTCCTTTAATGCGCCCTATAATCCGGTGCGCCTTATATATGAAAAAAGATCGAAAATAGACCATTCATCGGCAGTGCGACCTATGGTCCGGAAAATACGGTACATGTTAGAGATGTTGTTTGATGATCATTTCTCAGCATCTCTCATTTAACAACAAAAGTTATCGCTATAGATCGCTCCCAACAGTTCACAAATGCTCTTCAAGTTTGGGGGTAAATGTGAAGAAACATAAATAAATGTTTAAGATGAACAAACGCTTTTTAAGTGTAAAACATACACAGAGAATGTCTGCAACTTGTGGACGATCAATTAGACAGCGGGGTTAAACTCATTTTAGATCGGTGGCCACATAGAGTAAAAATCTACTCCCAAGTGGGCCGGACTGGTAAAATCACAGCACGATAACTTAAAAATAAAGACAACTTCAGATTGTTTTCTTTGTTTAAAAATAGAACAAGCACATGTTGTTGGTTTTTTTTTACACTTACATGTTGCGGTTTATAGTATTCTATGTTTATTTGTCGTTATTTATACTTTCTGAATAAACTATGTGATAATGTTCATCAGTCATTGGTGTTAATTTTCAATCCATCAAGATAAAAAAAATTATATCAGAATCAAATTACAGGATGTTATTTATGTAGTTTGATCATTTTCCTACACTCGTGAATTAACATCATGTGGTTTACATATGTAGCATAATTTACAAAGATACAAAGAATTGCTGTTGCGACATCTAGTGGACACATTCAGAACAGCAGTTTCTTTCATTCAAAAATGTTTGCAAACTCATCCCATGGGCCAGATAAAACCTGTTCCATCTACTTTTAAGTCGGTGTGGTATAAAACAAGCAAAACATCTGTACAGTATTTGTTTTCCGATTTTTGTTGTAATTCTTTGCTTTTTGAGGTCAAGGTTACAAGGAATGCTTAAAATGTCACAAATCACGAGTGGATTCAATATTATTAAAAAAACAAATTGCCACAAAACAGTTTTCCGCAACTTTCTAAAAAAAATAATGCTGCAAATTCAGACATTTTAGACCGCAACAATCACAAAAAAAAACCCCGCAAACCTTTGATTTAATGTTTGAACAATCATCATCATCGGCGGTCACTCGAACGAGTATGACGATCCTCCCGGTAGGGGTGTATCCCTTTATGGAGGATGCCTGTGCGTGACTTTGTTTTTTACGTGGGGAGACTGGTGCACAGACAGTCACCACACGATCCTTGACAGAATCGGGTCAGGGTCCAGTGGCATGGAGTCCAAGACGACTGGGGACCCTTTTCTGCTGCAGCCTTCTTCCGCCATCGCAGCCGTTGTGGTAGTTCTTAAAATCTACCGCCTGCTCCGCCGTTGAGGTCTTCACCGTATCCCTGGCTAGGGGGGCAGTCAGGTACTAGGCCTTTGCCAAGGGCCACCTCGGGTAACAGTAGTAAAGGGGTTAACCTCCTAGTGCCCTAAGACCCCATAGAGGAGCCTCCACTTTAACGTCACGCCCAGGACATGTTTGAACAATAGATCCAACTAAGTGGCAACAGTGCTCAAACTAACTAACACGCTGCCTGTTCAACCCAGTAGAAGAAGACGTGAACAGGAACACCGGTGTGCAGAGCTGGCATAGGAAAAGACACAATAAATTGTAAATATTTTTCCTAAATCATCATTCTCAGCATTTGTGATGGACCAGACCAGGACCACCAAAGTCACCTGGGATAGGCTCCGGCCTGCCCATAGTAACCTTAAAGCTCGGTTTCCTCCTACTATGCTAATTGGTGCCACTCCAATGTCTTTATGTAAAAACGTTGCCTGTGTTATCAGACCTTTTAGCATTGCAAAGCGCTGCGATTGTTAGCCTGGTGTCTGCGGCATACGGCGATGGCCTTTAACGTCTGTAAAAAAAAAAAAAACATCCCCCCACCTCCGTTTGCACGGATCGATTTTGTGCCGAGCCTGCAGACCACCGCTAACCTTGAGGTAAGCTGCTGTAATGAGATGGCATCTGATGCCATTGACTCACACCTGACAGCGCTGACACTTTCCCCCGGCCGGGGAGGGACGTGGACAGGCAGTGAGGGCGAGCTCGTCTGTGAGCCTACTAATCTTTGCACTTCTCTCATATCGCCGGAGGATAAAGATGAAACAACATCACGTGACAATGCGTGACAACACCCTATGCCTGGAACACATAGCAGATGATAGCTGAGGTATTTCTCGAAGGATTATTTCTGTGACTTCAATCATGGTTTGGGGTGTATGAGAAAGTGGAAAGTGAAACGTAGCTCTCTTTCACCTCATGTTAAGTATCCATCCATCAATCCCATCCATCCATCTTCTTCCGCTTATCCGAGGTCGGGTCGCGGGGGCAGCAGCCTAAGCAGGGAAGCCCAGACTTCCCTCTCCCCAGCCACTTCGTCCAGCTCCTCCCGGGGGATCCCGAGGCGTTCCCAGGCCAGCCGGGAGACATAGTCTTCCCAACTTGTCCTGGGTCTTCCCCGTGGCCTCCTACCGGTCGGACTTGCCCGAAACACCTCCCGAGGGAGGCATTCGGGTGGCATCCTGACCAGATGCCCGAACCACCTCATCTGGCTCCTCTCGATGTGGAGGAGCAGCGGCTTTACTTTGAGCTCCCCCCGGATGACAGAGCTTCTCACCCTATCTCTAAGGGAGAGCCCCGCCACCCGGCGGAGGAAACTCATTTCGGCCGCTTGTACCCGTGATCTTGTCCTTTCGGTCATGACCCAAAGCTCATGACCATAGGTGAGGATGGGAACGTAGATCGACCAATAAATCGAGAGCTTTGCCTTCTGGCTCAGCTCCTTCTTCACCACAACGGATCGATACAGCGTCCGCATTACTGAAGACGCCGCACCGATCCGCCTGTCGATCTCACGATCCACTCTTCCCTCACTCGTGAACAAGACTCCGAGGTACTTGAACTCCTCCACTTGGGGCAAGATCTCCTCCCCAACCCGGAGATGGTAAGTATGATACAGTATATAAGTGATTAAGTATTAGTGTTCAAATACAGTGGAACCTCGATTTACAAACTTAATTGGTTTTTGAACATGGTTCGTACACAAAAAGTTTGTATAGTGAAATTCCCCATACGTTCTAGCTTCAACAAAAGTCCTTTACCACTTTTGACGTATGTTTGGGGCCTTTAAATAGACCCCCCTTTTAGACCAGTTGATCTGCCGTTTCTTTTCTGCTCTGCCCCGTGGAGAGGGGGGCACAGATTTGGTGTCCACCGATGAACTGCTAGCTGCTAGCTGTCCAAAGTTGGGACCCAAGGTGGACCACTTGTCTGTGCATCAGTTGTGGACGTCTGCGCTGCTGACTTGTCTCCACTGAAGATGATCCCCGACTGGCCCCAATATGGACTGGACTCTCACGCTATTATGTTAGATCCACTATGGACTGGACTCTCACAATATTATGTTAGATCCACTCGACATCCATTGCACCGGTCGCCCGGGGGGGTCCCCACTTATCATACTTGCCAACCTTGAGACCTCCGCTTTCGGGAGGTGGGGGCGTGGTCGGGGTGGGGCAGGGCGTGGTTGAGGGCGTGGTTAAGAGGGGAGGAGTATATTGACAGCTACAAAAAAAAAGTGTGTGTGTATATATATATATATATATATATATCAGATGTGGGACCAAGTCATTGTTTTGCAAGTCACAAGTAAGTCTCAAGTCTTTGCCCTCAAGTCCGAGTCAAGTCCCGAGTCAAGACAGGCAAGCCCCGAGTCAAGTCCAAAGTCAAGACTGGAAAGTCTCAAGTCAAGTCCTAAGTCCTGCATTTTGAGTTTCGAGTCCTTTCAAGTCCTTTTAACCACAGACTAATATATTAACACAGATTGTGTATGCTTTTCAAACGCTGTATTTATTTATTAAAACAAGTGCATTTTAAATTGCAGGAAAGAAAATTGTGCTGACATTGCACTTCATAATAGCACTATTAACCAGTCATTTTAAACATTAACTCATTCCTTTACAGAACAAACACATTGAAAAATAAAGTGCAAATGTACTTATTTGTACAAAAGTGTTAACATTGAAAAAACATGACATATACGTGAACATAACAAAAAAGTTGTACTTTTTATATGTCAGGGCCCTATGCTGCATTGCATTTGCAAAAGACCAAATTAGCCAAGAGTCTGTCAGTCATTTGTGCACGATGGGGGCGTAGTATGATGCCACCATGGCTGAAAACTCGCTCCACTGGAGCACTGGAGGCAGGCACTGCCAAGACTCTCATGGCCACTCGTAACAGTGAAGGAAGAGTCTTCATGTCTTCAATGCCCAGAACAAAAGCGGGGAGAGAGTTTTTTGGGGTTGGTGCACTACTTGTAAGTGTATCTTGTGTTTTTTATGTTGATTTAATTAAAAAAAGAAAAAATATATGTATGTATATTTCTTGTGCGGCCCGATACCAATCGATCCACGGACCAGTAGCGGGCCGCGGCCCGGTGGTTGGGGACCACTGAGGTAAACAACCAACAGTATGTCAGAAAGCTAGCTAAAACGGTACACATATTCATAATATAGTATACATTTTAACTGACCTTTATTTTACTATTTTTGTCTTTTTTTAGGTGGCTAAAATACGCGGTGCTGCTGATTGCCGTCTAACGTTACGTGTGATATATTGACTAACCCTGCTTAAAAAAAATCACTGAACAAAAAGTATGAATAAGGTAGTGAACTGCAACAGATTCCCGTGTTTGCAATAACGTTATAACGTTAGCAGTGAGTTTACAGCCTCACTGATTTAACTACACAGCAAATAAAAGTCACGTTACTTAGCCAATAAACGTTATCTTACATTCAAAACTTACCGTTCTTTGTGCAACTTCAAATGCCGGACGAAGTTGGAAGTTGTTTCCTCTCCATCAGTAATTTTCGAACCGCATGTGTTGCATATTGCAAACCGTTTTGTGTTGACCACCTCGTAATTTTTATACCCAAACAAAATTATTTTAGGTATCATTTTTTTGTTCACTGGCGTGTGGTTTGGACATGTCTTCTACGTTGGTTGTCCTGCAATTTGATTGGATGAATGCTGTGTGATGAAAACAAAGTAGATCTCATTTGATTGGCTGTTGTACTGACAGCACACCAGCTGACACACACAACGCTGATAGACAAGTACACAATGAAAAATACGGAGCGCTCCCGAATAACTTTTTCATCTTTGGGTTTTGGGGAAAGTAGCAAGTCATGTCAAGTCATGTCAATTCAAAAGGCTCAAGTCCAAGTGAAGTCACAAGTCATTGATGTTAAAGTCTAAGTCGAGTTGCAAGTCTTTTTACATTTTGTCAAGTCGAGTCTAAAGTCATCAAATTCATGACTCGAGTCTGACTCGAGTCCAAGTCATGTGACTCGAGTCCACACCTCTGATATATATATATATATATACACACACACTTTTATATATATATATATATATATATATATATATATATATATATATATATATATATATATATATATATATATATATATATATATGTATATATCCTGAAAATATGCAAAAAAAAACTGTGTTTAGATAATTGATACTACAAACTTGCATAAATAAATATTAAGGAATATAACATAACTTGGCTTCTGAGAACTTCAAAATGTAATAATGAATAAAATGCTAAAGTTGTTGATAAACAAGCAATTATTTTAATAATTAAATATGGTCATTTTAAATGAATTATTATGATAATTTAAAATTAATTATTTCAAATATGTTTATTTTAATGTATAATTCTAATGCCTGGATGTAATAAGGAGTCAGAAAAAATACAATTAATTTTGATGTTTTTAGCAAAATATAGTAAAAAAAAAAATTTTTTTTTTTTTTATTTTTTTAAATTAATAAATATATTTATTTGTAGGTAAGATAAACATAATAATACAATTTATCTCTAGTCTGGATGATTTATTTCTTGTCACCCAGTTGTCCTTCCGTCGTGAAAAAAGGCTGTCCTCACTCAGGTCCGCATGGAGCTGGAGGGGGCGTGGCCTCCAGCTCCGGCTGAAAAATCGGGAGATTTTCGGGGGAATATTTGTCCCGGGAGGTTTTCGGGAGAGGTGCTGAATTTCGGGAGTCTCCCGGAAAATTCGGGAGGGTTGGCAAGTATGCCACTTATGCGGTCCCCTCCAAAGTTTCTCATTGTCATCTCATTGGGTTGAGTTTTTTCTTGCCCTGATGTGGGATCTGAGCCGAGAATGTCGTTGTCACTTATGCAGCCCTTTGAGACACTCGTTAATAAGGGCTATATAAGTAAACTTTGATTGATTGACTGGTAAACTGATATCGCGCTCAACCCCGATGAGGTCTGAGCTTGCTAAGGGAAAAAGTGACGTACAAGGCGATGGTATACGTTCCATCAGCTTGGGAATTTTAAAGATTTTGGCGGAAATGCCAAATTGGAATTCAGTCCCCGTGTAGGAATGTAGCCATGTTGACGAGGAG
The DNA here is from genome assembly GCF_033978685.3 of Nerophis lumbriciformis. Taxonomy (NCBI): domain Eukaryota; kingdom Metazoa; phylum Chordata; class Actinopteri; order Syngnathiformes; family Syngnathidae; genus Nerophis; species Nerophis lumbriciformis. The sequence continues at coordinate 9,336,175 of NC_084555.2, read as the reverse complement.
GTTCGATGGGAATCTAACAGCTATCGGCTCCGGTGCGGCTGGTTCACATCTTGTAAATGGCTTATGGTAAATGGGTTATACTTGTATAGCGCTGATCTACCTTCAAGGTACTCAAAGCGCTTTGACACTATTTCCACATTCACCCATTCACACACACATTCACACATTACCACGACCCATCAGGAGCAAGGATGAAGTGTCTTTTACTTAAGGACACAACGGACGTGACTAGGTCGGTAGAAGCTGGGGATCGAACCAGGAACCCTCAGGTTGCTGGCACGGCCACTCGTTCCAACGCTGCGTCTCTCGGACCGCGACGTGCAACTTTCGCCGGCTGAAGTCAGGCTTGGGGGTCAAACGAGGGAAAATGAGATCAGTGACCTGTGGCCAAGGGTTGGACTTGAGTAAGCATGAACAGTCACATGATGGCTGACGGCGAGGTTATGGGATTAATAAAATGACCTTTTGTTTTACTTATTTACTCATAGCGGGGGTGTGTGTGTGTGTGTGTGTGTGTGTGTGTGTGTGTGTGTGTGTGTGTGTGTGTGTGTGTGTGTTGGAAACTTGAGTGGTTTTATAATCCTCCTTCAGACAGGCGCACTTTTATTTTAACTGTGAATGTCTATTCATTTATTGGCTGGTGTTTTTGTTAATTTTGTTGTTATTGTTTGAATAGGAAATGTAACACAAGCTTTGTATGCATACTTTATATTTGAAATAGGAAACATGTTTTTTAAGACGAGAGAGCGCACCGATATTTAAGCCACACCCACCAATTTTTTTTAGAAGAAATGAATATTTGTACATATATTAGCCGCACCGGACCATAAGCCCCACATATATACCGCTCTGGAAGATTTTGTAAACGTTTGTTTTCATACTTTAAAGGGGAACATTATCACAATTTCAGAAGGGTTAAAACCATTAAAAATCAGTTCCCAGTGGCTTATTTTATTTTTCGAAGTTTTTTTCAAAATTTTACCCATCACGCAATATCCCTAAAAAAAGCTTCAATGTGCCTGATTTTAACCATCGTTATATACACCCGTCCATTTTCCTGTGACGTCACATAGTGATGCCAAAACAAACAAACATGGCGCATAGAACAGCAAGCTATAGCGACAATAGCTCGGATTCAGACTCGGATTTCAGCAGCTTAAGCGATTCAACAGATTACGCATGTATTGAAACGAATGGTTGTAGTGTGGAGGCAGGTAGCGAAAACGAAATTGAAGAAGAAACTGAAGCTATTGAGCCATATCGGTTTGAACCGTATGCAAGCGAAACCGACGAAAACGACACGACAGCCAGCGACACGGGAGAAAGCGAGGACGAATTCTGCGATCGCCTTCTAACCAACGATTGGTATGTGTTTGTTTGGCATTAAAGGAAACTAACAACTATGAACTAGGTTTACAGCATATGAAATACATTTGGCAACAACATGCACTTTGAGAGTGCAGACAGCCCAATTTTCATCAATTAATATATTCTGTAGACATACCCTCATCCGCTATCTTTTCCTGAAAGCTGATCCGTCCAGTTTTGGAGTTGATGTCAGCAGGCCAGGGAAGCAAGGGTCGATATTCTTCTCTTGATCGTCTTTGGTGGCATAAGGGACGGTGTGAGCCAAGACATCCAGGGGGTTTAGCTCGCTCGTCTGCGGGAACAAACTGCCGCCATTGCTTGCCGTGCTAGCGAGGTCCTTTGTCCCTGAATTGCTCACACACTCCGGCAGATTCAATGGGGGTCTGGCGGCAGATTTCTTTGACTTTATCGTTGGAAATGCATCTGCTTTGAGTGTCGCAGGATATCCACACATTCTTGCCATCTCTGTCGTAGCATAGCTTTCGTCGGTAAAGTGTGCGGAACAAACGTCCAATTTCTTGCCACTTTCGCATCTTTGGGCCACTGGTGCAACTTGAATCCGTCCCTGTTCGTGTTGTTACACCCTCCGACAACACACCGACGAGGCATGATGTCTCCAAGGTACGCAAAACAGTCGAAAAAACGGAAAATAACAGAGCTGATTTGACTCGGTGTTTGAGAAAATGGCGGATTGCTTCCCGATGTGACGTCATCGCTCCGAGAGCGAATAATAGAAAGGCGTTTAATTCGCCAAAATTCACCCATTTAGAGTTCGGAAATCGGTTAAAAAAATATATGGTCTTTTTTCTGCAACATCAAGGTATATATTGACGCTTACATAGGTCTGGTGATAATGTTCCCCTTTAATTGTTTCCAAACAGTGCCTGTCACACGTTTTAGTAAACTTTTTTTTTTAAACATGTTGCAGGCATCAAATTCCAAATGAGCGAATATTTGCAAAAAATAACAAAGTTTTCCAGTTCGAACGTTAAGTATCTTGTCTTTGCAGTCTATTCAATTGAATATAGGTTGAAAAGGATTAGCAAATCATTTGATTCTGTTTTTATTTACCATTTACACAACATGCCAACTTCACTGGTTTTGGGGTTTTTATTTGTTTTGTTAGTTGTTACACACATGCAATATTACTCTATGTGCCTCGCGTCAATAATAATCAAATGCTAACAGTAGAGATGTCCGATAATATCGGACTGCCGATAAATGCTTTAAAATGTAATATCGGAAATTGTCGGTATCGGTTTCAAAAAGTAAAATGTATGACTTTTTAAAACGCCGCTGTACGGAGTGGTACACGGACGTAGGGATAAGTACAGATCACCATAAACTTTAAAGGCACTGTCTTTGCATGTCAGCCCAATCACATAATATATACGGTTTTTCACACACACATAAGTGAATGCCAGGCATACTTGGTCAACAGCCATACAGGTCACACTGAGGGTGGCCGTATAAACAACTTTAACACTGTAACAAATATGCGCCACACTGTGAACCCACACCAAACAAGAATGACAAACACATGTCGGGAGAACATCCGCACCGTAACACAACATAAACACAACAGAACAAATACCCAGAACCCCTCGCAGCACTAAGTCTTCCGGGACGCTACAATATACACACCCCCCCCCCCACCTCATGTCCCAAATTCCAAGCTGCTGTTTTGAGGCATGTTAAAAAAAATAATGCTATTTGTGACTTCAATAATAAATATGGCAGTGCCATGTTGGCATTTTTTTCCCCATAACTTGAGTTGATTTATTTTGGAAAACCTTGTTACATTGTTTAATGCATCCAGCGGGGGCATCACAACAAAATTAGGCATAATAATGTGTTAATTCCACGACTGTATACATCGGTATCGGTTGATATCGAAATCGGTAATTAAGAGTTGGACAATATCTGAATATCGGATATCGGCAAACAAGCCATTATCGGACATCTCTAGCTAACAGCGAAATAAGGGATTTAATAACCAAACTTTTTTTTTTCTCTTTTTTTTCTCTCTCTTTTGTAGTTTATTTCTTGGGGGGGAAAAAGAAGGAAAATACAAGTGAAAAAGAAAAAAGAAAAAAATCAGTAAAAAATAAGTCAATAAATAAAAAAGTTAATTATTAATAACCAAACCTTATCAGCAGTATCATACACTACTCACACATTTTAATTTAATAATATGTCAGTTTTAGTCATTATTATAATTTATTTTTTATTATTGTTGTTATTATTTATTTATGTTTAAATAGTAGTAAACTCATGAGCTTAACTTTTCTTATTTCAACTGAATCAGTCTAATATGTAAATAATTGTAAATGATATATAAATAAATATGAGATGTTGGACACCGCCCACGATGACCTCATCAAAGTCCACAATCGAGCGTGTCTGATAACACACAGCAGTGTGAGAGCACACAACACCCGACCATTCCTCGACCGACACCTGCGCTCGCACACAAACACACACCTAATAACACACTCATGACACACATTTTGTGTCTTTATGAGAAGCCTGCCGCCTCCAACTGTGAGGCCCGCTTAATTAGAGACCTGCTGTTGAACACATGCCTCTTCCCGTGCCAGCAACCAACAAACAACAACAACAATTCGCTCCTTCGCCATACTTGACCTCTTTCGGATTCTCATGGATTTCATCATTCTTAGGAAAGAAAAAAGATCTTAAGCGTCCTGCCCAGTAACCTCTGTTTTCTTCATCCAGCTCCCCGCCCACTCCCACTGGGTTTTTTGGAGAGCTCACACCCACCCTTAAAGTGCGAGTGTGGAAAAAAAAAAAAAAAAACAGTTACGTGCGGTAATTCAAATCTGGGCTCGGCCTGAAGCAAAAATATCTCACTTGGCTTCAAAACTGACTCGAAGAGCTCTATGATTAAAAATAAATAAAGATGAATAACCCTTTTCGAAGTCATTTCGACCAAAGGATTACATTTTGTAACACAATACTAAAAATACCCAAAAGGAACAGCACGTTTATTTAGGATCCTAACCTTCTTTTCTGAGGCTACCAGGAAATTAAAGGTCAATAAAGCGAAATATTGAAAATCAAAACCCTTATAAATGACTTGAACTATTCTTACTGGTAACATAGGATTCAAAAGTGAATATTTTCATAATTGTTCTGTTACAGTCATGAAATCTTTCCTGTTTAGTTTTTTCATGTTGAAATAATTACCGGTATATACGGTATTTGCAGAATAGACAGTACTTAGTGCAGTAATAGGTTTATTACAATAAATATACAAAAAAAAGAAGAAAGAAAACTAAAGTAAATAAAACAAAAATAATTACTGTATTGATAATATCAAAATATCTAATAATAAAAGTCAATATATAAATGAATAATAATGAGAGTTATTATCCATCCATCCATAGTCTACAGCTTTTCCTTCTCGGGGTGAAAATGATTATAATTAATATTATTATTATTATTGGTAACACTTTAGTATGGGGAACATATTATAAGTAACAAAGACTTAATTTAGAGTTATTTGGTTAGGGTTAGTTTTGGAGTTAGGGTTAGGGATAGGGTTGTACTGGTTGTATAATAAGGCTATGCAGAATAAGGCATTAATAAGTACTTAATAATGACTAATTAAGAGCCAATATGTTACTAATTTGCATGTTAATAAGCAACTAATTAATGGTGAATATGTTCCCCATACTAAAGTGTTACCTTATTATTATTATGAGACATACTTTACTTTAATGTTTTTATGTAATGTTATGTAATATATATTAATATATAATATATTGTTTTATAATGCTGTTTAATTGTTTAACAAAACTGAAATGATTTAGTCTTATCATATTAGTATTTTTGTATTATTCTTAGTAGTAGTATTACTATTATTATTACTACATTCTGTCCTACCATACTTACTATTATCATCATTATTTTCTTTTCATTATTATTTAGCCAAGCTTTTTTTTTAAATAATAATAATCATTTAATTTAATGATAATTTACTAGTTGACCCCGCAAGGGACAAGCGGTAGAAAATGGATGGATGGATGGATTATTATTAGACATACTTTACTTAAATGTTTTTAGTAGAGATGTCCGATAATATCGGCCTGCCGATATTATCGGCCGATAAATGCTTTAAAATGTAATATCGGAAATTATTTTTTTATTAAATCAACATAAAAAACACAAGATACACTTACAATTACACTCATTCACACAAAAGGGTTGTTTCTTTCTGTTATTAATATTCTGGTTCCTACATTATATATCAATATATATCAATACAGTCTGCAAGGGATACAGTCCGTAAGCACACATGATTGTGCGTGCTGCTGGTCCACTAATAGTACCGTATTTTCCGCACTATAAGGCGCACCGGATTATAAGGCGCACCTTCAATGAATGGCCTATTTTAAAACTTTGTTCATATATAAGGCGCACCGGATTATAAGGCGCACCTTCAATGAATGGCCTATTTTAAAACTTTGTTCATATATAAGGCGCACCTGATTATAAGGCGCACCTTCAATGAATGGCCTATTTTAAAACTTTGTTCATATATAAGGCGCACCGGGTTATAAGGCGCACCTTCAATGAATGGCCTATTTTAAAACTTTGTTCATATATAAGGCCCATAGAATAGACGCTACAGTAGAGGCTGGGGTTACGTTATGCATCCATTAGATGGAGCTGCGCTAAAGGGAATGTCATGTTATATGAATGTTTAGTCTTCTTTACTTGGCGCAGGTCATCATGTTTCTTCCTCCACTTCCGCACCATTGATTCGTTAATGTTAAATTCTCTCGCTGCTGCTCTATTCCCGTGTTCTACTGCGTGACTGATCGCCTTGAGTTTAAACTCTGCGTCCTAAGCGTGCCTCTTAATAGGAACCATTTTTGGGTCTTTACATAAAGTTTAGGTCTCGCAACTACAGGACTTCATTTTCCCCCGTAGAAGAAGAAGTTCTTCTTCTACAAGAAGCAGCCGCCGACTTCATTTTCCCCCGTAGAAGAAGCGCTTCTTCTTCTACGGTAAGCAGCCGTAGAAGAGGGAAAATGAAGTCGGCGTAGTTACCGTAGTTGCGAGACCTGTTGTGGCTCAATATTGGTCCATATATAAGGCGCACCGGATTATAAGGCGCACTATCAGCTTTTGAGGAAATTGGAGGTTTTTAGGTGCGCCTTGTAGTGCGGAAAATACGGTAACCTTTAACAGTTAATTTTACTCATTTTCATTAATTACTAGTTTCTATGTAACTGTTTTTATTTTGTTTTACTTTCTTTCTTTTAATTTATTTATCTTATTTTATTTTATTATTATTTTTAGAAAAGGACCTTATCTTCACCATACCTGGTTGTCCAAATTAGGCTTAATAATGTGTTAATTCCACGACTGTATATATCGGTATCGGTTGATATCGGTATCGGTCATTAAGAGTTGGGGAATATCGGAATATCGGATAACGGCAAAAAGCCATTATCGGACATCCCTTGTTTTTATGTGATGTTATGTAATATTTATCAATACATAATATATTGTTTTATAATGCGATATACTTTTTTAACAAAACTGAAATAATTTAGTCTCATCACATTAGTATTGTTGAATTATTCTTAGTAGTAGTATCATTATTATTATTACTACATTCTGTCCTACCATACCTACTATTATTATCATTATTGTCTTTTCATTATTATTCAGCCAAGCTTTTTTTTGAAAAGACACATACATAATAATTTACTATTTTAGATTTACAAAGTATAAAGCGACTATGTTACTGTACTTAAAAATGTTTTGCTATTACAATAATAAATGTAAAATAAAATAAAAAATACATGTTCCCCTTAAAATTCAGTTATACTAAATGGTTAGGAAAATACAAATTATCAAATTTAAATTTAAAAAAAGGTAAAAAATCTGCTGCTTGAAGGAAATCTGAGCATAATGATCATGTTTATGAAGGAAAAAGGACACTAACAATAAAGTATTGGTGTGAAAGTATACATTTGTGTGCTATGGTATGCGTGATAAACAGTATTAACAGTAAGCTTTCAGTACTGCACAAACATGCTGAGTTATCAGTGTGTTTTCTCTGTGATAACAAATAACTTCTCTCCCTCCCTTTGGTTGTGTTGCCAAACCCGCCCACTGCACAAAGTATTCTTGGAACTCCCAACTAGTCTGTCGACTCGCAATCTGCATTCCTCTATTCCCCTCTCCGAGACCAATCCCCCTGCAAAAATGCGTCAGTGCTCTCAGCAGTCAGCGAGTGTCTTCAGCATCAAAGGACTATTGTGTTTGCAGGCTCTCGCCCTAAGCTGCTTTCATCCACAACTTCCACAGTCGGGGCTAAGTTGATTAGCAACAATGGCGGCTTGGCTAACATGACGGCCAATCGGCCCCGGAATTTGGAGCCGTACTTCTGAAATCCTGTGCGGTGTGTGTGTGTCACCTGAGCTGCTACAGCAGGACGACACGTGACGTCGGCTTAGAGCGGGACGACAAACATGACTTGAGCTTGGAAACGAAGATGCGGTCGGGAAAAGTATGAGTTAAGAGACTCATTCGGTGCATTTTATCCAAGGGGAGACTTAGGGCAGCTGTCGCAAAATAGATCAATCAATCAATCAATCAATCAATCAATCTTTATTTATATAGCCCTAAATCACAAGTGTCTCAAAGGGCTGCACAAGCCACAACGACATCCTCGGTACAAAGCCCACATACGGGCAAGGAAAAACTCACCCCAGTGGGACGTCGATGTGAATGACTATGAGAAACCTTGGAGAGGACCGCATATGTGGGTAACCCCCCCCCCCCTCTAGGGGAGACCGAAAGCAATGGATGTCGAGTGGGTCTGACATAATATTGTGAGAGTCCAGTCCATAGTGGATCCAACATAATAGTAAGAGTCCAGTCCATAGTGGGGCCAGCAGGACACCATCCCGAGCGGAGACGGGTCAGCAGCGCAGAGATGTTCCCAGCCGATGCACAGGCGAGCGGTCCACCCCGGGTCACGACTCTGGACAGCCAGCACTTCATCCATGGCCACCGGACCTGTGCCCCCCCTCCTCAAGGAAAAGGGGAGCAGAGGAGAAAAGAAAAGAAACGGCAGATCAACTGGTCTAACAGGGGGGCTATTTAAAGGCTAGAGTATACAAATGAGTTTTAAGATGAGACTTGAATGCTTCTACTGAGGTAGCATCTCTAATTGTTACCGGGAGGGCATTCCATAGTACTGGAGCCCGAATAGAAAACGCTCTATAGCCCGCAGACTTTTTTTGGGCTCTGGGAATCACTAATAAGCCAGAGTTCTTTGAACGCAGATTTCTTGCCGGGACATATGGTACAATGCAATCGACAAGATAGGACGGAGCTAGACCGTGTAGTATTTTATACGTAAGTAGTAAAACCTTAAAGTCACATCTTAAGTGCACAGGAAGCCAGTGCAGGTGAGCCAGTATAGGCGTAATATGATCAAACTTTCTTGTTCTTGTCAAAAGTCTAGCAGCCGCATTTTGTACCAACTGTAATCTATAATAATGCGGGGTAAAATACTGAGAGGGATTCCTGTAGTTTCTGTCTACCATGTTAAAGTAAAGTTAAAGTACCAATGATAGTCACACACACACTAGGTGTGGTGAAATTACCCTCAGCATTTGACCCATCGCCCTTGATCACCCCCTGGGAGGTGAAGGGCGCAGTGAGCAGCTGCTGTGGCCACGCTTGGGAATCATTTTGGTGATTTAACCCCCCAATTCCAACCCTTGATGCTGAGTGCCAAGCAGGGAGGTAATGGGTCCCAATTTTATCATCTTTGGTATGACCTACCGACAAGCTAACCACAAGGTTGGTAAAGAGACATATTTATCCAGGAAGAGACTGAGGGCAGTAAGACAACAGCAAAGTATAAAATGTGGAGTATAATACTGCAACGGTGCCAATACGAATTGTTTGTATTCCGTATAAAGGGACACATTTTATTCAAGAGAAGACACGAATGAGACAACTGATCGGTGCAGTAAAGATGAGACTGTGGAGTCTCCGGCATTTTCTTTTTGGCATGTGGTTATTCGTTGGTAAGGAGACACATTTTAGGAGACTAAGGGAAACTGTGAAGTATAAATCTGCAGGGGGCAGTATTTTACTTCTTTATATGTGGCTGTTGGTAAGGAGACACATGTTATCCAAGAGGAGACTGAGGTCTGTAGGATAACGGAACGCGGCAGTAAGATCAAGACTGTGGATTATAAAAAATAGAGTTCCCTATGTTTACTTCTCAGAATGTTGTTGTTGGTAATGAGAGACATGTTATCCAAGGGGAGACTTTGGGCAAAGTAGAGACTGTGGAATATAAAATTGCAAGAACCTCCTATGCATGCGGTTGTTGGTAAGTAGAAATATTTGATTCAAGCGATCACCAGTTCAGACCAGTGAGACGACTGACCGGTGCAGCAAAGTGGAGACTATGGAGGCTCATCTTTTTACTTCTAGCTCCAGTATATACTGCTTGGTGTGTAGCGGTTTGTAGGGAGACTTCTTTTGGATCCCAGAGGAGACTGAGGGATATACAATTGCAAAATGGAGACTTTGAAGGCTCTTGTGTTTACTTCTTGACATTTGGTTGCTAATAAGAAGACACATTTTAGGAAACTAAGGACAGAAAGCTGTAGCAAAGTGGAGACTGTGGAGTATAAAATTGCAAATTACTGCAGTGTATACTTCTCACCATACAGTTGTTGGTAAGGACTCAGACATATTTATCCAAGGGGAGACCGAGGGCAGCTGCTGCAACATAGAGACTGTGGAATATCATACTGCCTCCTGTTTCTCGGCATGTGGTTTTTTGTAAGCAGACACGTTTTATTTAAAAAAAAGGGGGGCGGAGGGCACAAAGAAACAAACTACTGCAGCGAAGTAGAGATTGTGGACTATAAAGTTAAAGTTAAAGTACCAATGATTGTCACACACACACTAGGTGTGGTGACATTACCCTCTGACTGCAAGTATGTCATATGTTTAATTCTCAGCATGTTTTTGCTAAAGAGACACATTTATTTTAAGAGGAGACTGAGGGCAGCTGTCGCAATGTAAAGATTGAACTCAGACTCTCCTATATTTACTTCTCAGCATGTAGTTGACACATGTTATCCAAGATGATACTGAGGGCAGCTGTCGCAGAGTAGAGACTGGGAAATAAAAGAATTGCGAGGGTCTCCTGTGTTCTCTATGTTAGTAAGCAGACACTTTTTTATTCAAAAGGAGACTGAGGGCAGCAAGGAAACAAACCACTGCAGCAAAGTAGAGAATGTGGACAATAAAACTGCAAGTATCTCGTATGTTTACTTCTCAGCATGTTGTTGGTAAATGAGACACATGTTGTCCAAGATGAGACTGAGGGCAGCGGTCGCAAAGTAGAGACTGAGGAATAGAAGAATTGCGAGGGCCTCCTGTATTCTCGGCATGAAAATGTTGTAAAGCAGACACTTTTTATTCAAAATGAGACTGAGGGCAGCAAGGAAACAAACCTCGTATGTTTACCTCTCAGCACATTGTTGGTAAAGGAGACACATTTATTTCAAGAGGAGACTGAGGGCAACTGTCACACTGTAGACATTTGGTCTATAAAATATCAGGACTTAAAGTCTCATATATTTACTTCTCAGCATGTACAGTAGGAGACACATGTTGTCCAAGATGAGACTGAGGGCAGCAGTCGCAAAGTAGAGACTGAGGAATAAAAGAATTGCGAGGGCCTCCTATATTCTCGGCATGCAAATGTTGGTAAGTAGAAACTTTTTTATTCAAAAGGAGACTGAGGGCAGCAAGGAAACAAACCACTGCAACAAAGTAGAGAATGTGGACTATAAAACTGCAAGTGTCTCGCATGTTTACTTCTCAGAATGTTGTTGGTATTGTAGACACTTTTTATTCAAAAGGAGAATGAGGGCAGCAAGGAAACAAACCACTGCAACAAAGTAGAGAATGTGGACTATAAAACTGCAAGTGTCTCGCATGTTTACTTCTCAGCATTTTGTTGGTAAAGTAGACTCTTTGTATTCAAAAGGAGACTGAGGGCAGCAAGGAAACAAACCACTGCAACAAAGTAGAGAATGTGGACTATAAAACTGCAAGTGTCTCGCATGTTTACTTCTCAGCATGTTGTTGGTAAAGTAGACACTTTGTATTCAAAAGGAGACTGAGGGCAGCAAGGAAACAAATCACTACAACAAAGTAGAGAATGTGGACTATAAAACTGCAAGTGTCTCGCATGTTTACTTCTCAGCATGTTGTTGGAAAGGAGACGCATTTATTTCAAGAGGAGATTGAGGGCATATGTCACACTGTAGAGATTTTGGTCTATAAAATTGCAGGACTCAGAGTCTCCTATATTTTCTTCTCAGCATGTAGGAGACACATGTTGTCCAAGATGATACTGAGGGCAGCGGTCGCAAAGTAGAGACTGAGGAATAAAAGAATTGCGAGGGCCACCTTTATTCTCAGCATGCAAATGTTGGTAAGTAGAAACTTTTTTATTTAAAAGGAGACTGAGGGCAGCAAGGAAACAAACCACTGCAACAAAGTAGAGAATGTGGACTATAAAACTGCAAGTGTCTCGCATGTTTACTTCTCAGCATCTTGTTGGTGAAGTAGACATTTTTTATTCAAAAGGAGACTGAGGGCAGCAAGGAAACAAACCACTGCAGCAAAGTAGAGAATGTGGACTATGAAACTGCAAATGTCTCGTATGTTTACTTCTCAGTATGTTGTTGGTAAAGTAGACACTTTGTATTCAAAAGGAGACTGAGGGCAGCAAGGAAACAAATCACTACAACAAAGTAGAGAATGTGGACTATAAAACTGCAAGTGTCTCGCATGTTTACTTCTCAGCATGTTGTTGGTAAGGAGACACATTTATTTCAAGAGGAGATTGAGGGCATATGTCACACTGTAGAGATGTTGGTCTATAAAATTGCAGGACTCAGAGTCTCCTATATTTTCTTCTCAGCATGTAGGAGACACATGTTGTCCAAGATGATAATGAGGGCAGCGGTCGCAAAGTAGAGACTGAGGAATAAAAGAATTGCGAGGGCCACCTTTATTCTCAGCATGCAAATGTTGGTAAGTAGAAACTTTTTTATTCAAAAGGAGACTGAGGGCAGCAAGGAAACAAACCACTGCAACAAAGTAGAGAATGTGGACTATAAAACTGCAAGTGTCTCGCATGTTTACTTCTCAGCATCTTGTTGGTGAAGTAGACACTTTTTTATTCAAAAGGAGACTGAGGGCAGCAAGGAAACAAACCACTGCAAAAAAGTAGAGACTGTGTAGTAAAATACTGCAGCAACAGAGCTATAATGATAACCATAATAATGTGAATTTACTATATTTTACCTTCCTCCCTTTTACTAAGCAGCCATCCTTTTTCATCGCTTTGCTTGCCATTTTTTTTGTCTTTTTAATTGCTTTGCCTGCCTTGATTCGATCTTGTTATGCTATTTAACTGCCAGGCCCTGCAAGAAATACCAATGTCCTTAAGAATGCATCGCTATTTTCGCTCCAAGAGCGCTCGAGAGAGTCGTCTGCTGCCAAAACAAACACAAAAGAAAAGAGAATGAAGGCTTGTTGTGGAGGTGAGGAAGACAAAAGCACACCATTCTGTAAAAAGCCAGAAGCAGAGCAGAAATGACAAACGTATATTTCAAGTTTGTCAATGAGGGTTCAAAGATTGAGAAGAAATAACAAAAAGTTGCCTTTTCTGCGAGTGGAATTGGGAGTTGCTCATGTTTCACACAACAGGTGGTTTTAATCTCTTTTCTCTTGGCCGGGATATCAACTAAAATGTACTTCTTTTTTTCTTTTTTAAATAGGAGATAAGCTTTTGGATCAAAACAAAATGTTTTTGTTTTCTACTGAACCGCTGCACAAAAAGAGGGAACTTTTGTCAAAACACACACTTCCACCGTACTATTTTTATTAAAATATGCAAAATAGTGGCACCAAAGTTTAACCCCCACAGGTCGGATTGACTTGAAATTTCTCACACATTCCAATGCGCCCTACAAAACAACCCACACTACCTTTAAAGTCTTAGCCGAATCATTGCACAGTTTGACTTTTCCACTCCAAAGCACCAGCTCAATTGGCCTCACTTTTTACTGGTTGGTCTATAAAGGTGAGATTAAGGGCAGCTGCAGCAAAGAGGAGACTACGGAGTATAAGACTACAGCAAAGGTTTTCAACAGGGTGTCCGCAACCCCTAGGGGTTCCCCCAGAATGCCAACATTCTGTTGGGGGCGTGGCTCGGAGCATTGTCAACATGATGTCATCATGTAATTTGCATTATCTGCGATGATGCGTATATTTTCATGAAAAACGCTAAAAAATGTTAGGAACAAGTATGTGTTATTAATTAGTATTAACATATATTTTTTCTTAAATCGTTTTTTTTAAACACTGAATAGTGTAAAGAAAAAAAGAAATATATATATATATATATATATATATATATATATATATATATATATGTATATATATATGTATATATATATATATATATATATATATATATATATATATATATATATATATATATATTTCTTTTTTTAATTATTTTTTTTAGTGTATTAATTATTTATTAATTTTTGTTGTTGTTGTTGTCATTTATTTATTTATTTATTTATATATTTTTTTATGAAAAAAAAGATATATGGACGGATAAAAATGTCTAATAGTCAGTCTCTCCAGGATTTGGCAGGATTTTTTATGTAATGTATTGTTTTCACATAAAAATAAAAAAAATTCTTAATTTGCTGTGGTGGGACGCGACGATGAAGTACATGTTAGGAAACCGCTTGTGGTCTGCAGAGGTACTGCAGGTGGGGGGGTCATACATTTGTTTTTGATTTTATATATATATATATATATATATATATATATATATATATATATATATATATATATATATATATATATATATATACACACATATATATACACATATATATATACATACATATATATATATACATACATATATATATATATATATATATATATATATATATATATATATATATATATATATATATATATATATATATATATATATATATATATATACATATATATATATATATATATATATATATATATATATATATATATATATATATATATATATATATATATATATATATATATATAGCATGTCTTCCAAAGCATTTCACCACACGCCATTGGAGGAGCCCCAGATCTCATGGGGGCATTAACGCTGTAGGAAACAAAACAAGTGACGCAAGTTAAAATGTGTGTGTGTGTGTGTGTGTGTGTGTGTGTGTGTGTGTGTGTGTGTGTGTGTGTGTGTGTGTGTGTGTGTGTGTGTGTGTGTGTTCTTGTATTTGTACCCTTCTTGAGACATCAACAAGGAAAAGTAGCTTCCATATGAGGACCGGTGAACAAGTTAGGACATAAATCTTGGTCCCGATACGGAAAACCATTGCATCTAATAGAGAATGTCTCATTTGCACCCCTGGTGGTGAAATCTATCAAAATTAGGGTGCTCCCAAAAAGGAGAGATTTTTCAAATTAACTGTCTGTCGGTTTTAAAAGTGCTCCCCCTTTGGCCAACATATGAAATAACAAGTGTGTGTAAAAATTTGAAGTGCTCCCCATCTGGTCAACATATGTAATAACAAGTGTGTGTAAGAAATTGAAATACACCCACTATGGGCAAAATTTAATGAAAAAAAGCTCAATAAATATGTATGTAGAAACATACTGCAACAGCTTGAAGTAAATAAAGAAGATTAAAAACCAATTACAAACAAAACATAACAAAACAAATGAACTAAAAGCAGTCTTTTTCTCACAATGTCGACCTTTTTCTTATAATATTGGGAACAATTTCTCATGTTCTTTCTGTTTCTGTAATATTGCAATATTTTCTCGTAAAATTATTACTTTTTTCTGTAAAATCCTTACTTTTTAATGCAAAATGGTGCCATTTGTCATCAAAAATTCAGACTTTTATCACAATATTGCCAAATTTTTGGTTGTTCTTGTAAAACAGTGACATTTTTTGAGTAAAATTATGACTTTTGTCATCATTTTGCCGAGTAAAGTTCCGATTATTATTACCGTATTTTCCGCACTATAAGGCGCACCTAAAAACCACAAATTTTCTCAAAAGCTGACAGTGCGCCTTATAATCCGGTGCGCCTTATAATCCGGTGCGCCTTATATATGGGTTAATATTAATATTAATTTTCATAAAGTTTAGGTCTCGCAACTACGGTAAACAGCCGCCATCTTTTTTCCCCGTAGAAGAAGCGCGCGATGCATGCTGGGATATGTGACGTTTCATTTCCATTTGTGTGTTTATGTAAAGACCCCAAAATGGCTCCTATTAAGTGTGTTGTCTGTCTAATTATAAATAATGCAGACGAGGCGTGTTAACTGAGTTCTCAACGTTTACTCACAGCGTGCTCATAACCACATTCGAACTCTCAGCATACAACAACGCTTCTCAGGGCTACCGCGCATGCTCGTCACTATCGTTGCATGCTGGGTAGTGTAGTTGTTACATTTGCTAGCTCATAACATCACATTGAGAGACACGCTTACGCGCTTAATTCAATACTCGCCGTCATTCCGGGTGGATTGACAAATGACCTCCAGCCGCTACATATTGGTGTCAACAGGGCATTCGAAGCTAGACTGCTAACTGCGTGGGAACAGTGGATGACCGAAGGCGAACACACGTGACGTTCACCAAGACAGGGAGACAGCGCCGGACGACATACGCCAACATCTGCCAGTGGATCGTAAATGCCTGGGCAGATATTTCGGTCACAACTGTGGTCCGAGCTTTCCGGAAGGCAGGATTCACAGAACTGCTGGACAACAGCGACACTGACTCCGATTACTTCGACGAGACGGAGCCGGCCATTTTGGATCCCACATTCGCCCAACTTTTCAATTCGGACACCGAAGCAGAAGAATTCGAGGGATTTATGAATGAAGAATAACTTCAGAAAGTGAGCGTTATGTTTATTTTGTGTGTTGTGACATTAACGTTCGAGCAACATTATGTTGCTATTGCTCTGCACTATTTTGAATTTTACTATGTTTGTGATTGCACATTTGCGTACATTTTGGGAGTGAACAGAGTTGTTAGAACACTGGTTTTTAATATATTATTAAAGTTTGACTGACCTATCTGACTGTTTTTTTGACATTCCTTTAGCGCAGTTAGATGCGGCTTACAACACGGGGCGGCTTATAGGTGGACAAAGTTTTGAAATATGCCGTTCATTGAAGGCGTGGCTTATAACCCAGGGCGCCTTATGGTGCGGAAAATACGGTATACTATTGTTAAGTTTTCTTATAAAATTGTGACTTTTGTCGAGTAAAATTACGACTCTTGTCATAAAATTCCCAACATTTTAAGGTTTTCTTGTAAAATTGCGACTGTTATTGAGTAAAATTCCAACTTTTGTCATAATATTGCACAAATGTCCAGTTTTCCTTGTAAAATGTTGACTTGCGTTGAGTAAAAATTACGACTTTTATTACAACACTGCCAAAAAAAAGTTTTTCTTGTGAAATTGTGACCTTTTTCTTGTGAAATTCCAACTCATTTCTCACAACAAGCTTTTTTATGTTTGCATAGTATGTATATATTATTAATGTTGTAAATACAAATCTTTATATATCTAGAAAGGGTGGTCCTGAAGAGGTAGGCATTTTTCGGAGGTCTCAAGAAGGTAACAAATACAAATATGTGTGTGTGTGTGTGTGTGTGTGTGTGTGTGTGGGTTGTTGAAAAAAAGGAGGAAGGAGTGGAGGCTGCATACCTTAGGAATGTTTTTCGATAACAAGTCCCCACAGCACACTAGAACTCTGTTTTACATCCCAGGGTGGGGGGCGGGGGGCTGTGTTGTGATTGGCCAGGAGAGTATGTCCCTCCCAACCCCCCCCAACGTTCTTTCGTCAGTGGACGTCTTGTCTGTCTCACACGTTTGTACTATTTCCGAATGGACGTCCGGTCTTTTAACCGACCCGCGTCTTGTTTACCTCCAGCCGGTGTTGCGCAACGGCCGAGCAGGCCCACTAGCAATCTAGCATGTGCTGTACGCCAGGTGTGTTACTCTCCCTGCAGGGTGCAAAAACAGTGTGTGACAAAAGGATTTGTATGTGACGTTACAGTTTTTGCATCAGCATTTTTCAAAAAGTTGTGATATTTTTTTAGGCTTATTTATTTCATCTACATGACATCCGCTTGTGGTGAAGAAGGAGCTGAGCCGGAAGGCAAAGCTCTCAATTTACCGGTCGATCTACGTTCCCATCCTCACCTATGGTCATGAGCTTTGGGTTATGACCGAAAGGACAAGATCACGGGTACAAGCGGCCGAAATGAGTTTCCTCCGCCGGGTGGCGGGGCTCTCCCTTAGAGATAGGGTGAGAAGCTCTGTCATCCGGGGGGAGCTCAAAGTAAAGCCGCTGCTCCTCCGCATCGAGAGGAGCCAGATGAGGTGGTTCGGGCATCTGGTCAGGATGCCACCCGAGCGCCTCCCTAAGGAGGTGTTTAGGGCATGTCCGACCGGTAGGAGGCCACGAGGAAGACCCAGGACACGTTGGGAAGACTATGTCTCCCGGCTGGCCTGGGAACGCCTCGGGATCCCCCGGGAGGAGCTGGACGAAGTGGCTGGGGAGAGGGAAGTCTGGGCTTCCCTGCTTAGGCTGCTGCCCCCGCGACCCGACCTCGGATAAGCGGAAGAAGATGGATGGATGGATGGATGGATGGATGGACATCCGCTTGTGATTGTATGTTAAGTTAAAGTTAAAGTACTAATGATTGTCACACACACACACACTAGCTGTGGTGAAATTTGTCCTCTGCATTTGACCCATCCCCTTGTTCACCCCTTGGGAGGTGAGGGGAGCAGTGAGCAGCAGCAGTGGCCGCGCCCGGGAATCATTATTGGTGATTTAACCCCCAATTCCAACCCTTGATGCTGAGTGCCAAGCAGGGAGGTGTCAAGACTTGGACTATGGCGTGGTTTGTTCTCCCGAGGTGCAAAAGATTTGGACCAGATGTGGCGTGAAGGGGAGTACATGATTTATTTAAACACTATAACTACAAAAAAAGGAAGCAAACAAAAGGCGCGCACAAGGGCGGAAGTACAAAACTTGACTATAAACACAAAACTTGCACAAAGGCAGAAACTATGAACAATTAAACAAAACTTGCAAACTATGGCATGAATAAAGAAAACTTACTTGGACGAGAAATCGGCATGAAAAAAGAGCAGCAAGGGTGTGGAGAGTGTGCAGAAGCATAAATTCGGGATGTCGCCAGAAAGACAAACTGAAAACAATGAACTTAAATACTACAAACATGATTAACGAAAACAGGTGCGTGACTCAAAACGTGAAACAGGTGCGTGACGTGACAGGTGAAAACTAATGGGTTGCTATGGTGACAAACAAGAGTGCACAATGAGTCCAAACGTGAAACAGGTGAAACTAATGGGTAACCATGGAAACAAGACAAGGGAGTGAAAAGCCAGAAACTAAAGAGTCCAATAACTAAACAAAACAAAGCATGACTAATACAAAACATGGTCACACAGACATGGCAGGAGGTAATGGGTCCCATTTTTATAGTCTTTGGTATGACTCGGCCGGGGTTCGAACTCAAGACCTACCGCTCTCAGGGCGGACACTCTAACCACTAGTCCACTGAGTAGGTTAATGATGATGTGATCTGTGTTTTAAATATTTGTTGTAATCCTAACCCAAACAAAAATGACAGGATTTCAACAAATCTAACAATATATGCTTTATTTGCATCTTAAATTAAACGTTGCCTCAATTTGCACAAAGTCTTCCCAGCCACCTACTCAGTGGCCTAGTGGTTAGAGTGTCCGCCCTGAGATCGGTAGGTTGTGAGTTCAAATCCCGGCCGAGTCATACCAAAGACTATAAAAATGGGACCCATTACCTCCCTGCTTGGCACTCAGCATCAAGGGTTGGAATTGGGGGTTAAATCACCAAAAATGATTCCCGGGCGCGGCCACCGCTGCTGCCCACTGCTCCCCTCACCTCCCAGGGGGTGATCAAGGGTGATGGGCCAAATGCAGAGAATAATCTCGCCACACCTAGTGTGTGTGTGACAATCATTGGTACTTTAACTTTTAACTTTAAAAACTGCGAAGGAACGTGCAGGGTTTTTAGTGTTGGTTGCAATAAAATTGCAGGAGAAAACTAAAAATTGCAATAAATAGTTGTGATTTTTACTCTGTAATTTAAAAAAACGTACACGCGTATTACTTAAGAAAAAGTACTCTTAGACTTAGACAAACTTTATTGATCCACAAGGGAAATTGTTCCTCTTAGTAGCTCAGTTACAAAGGATGGAAAGGGTCATTTAGGTATTAAGTAGACTAAAAATTCAACATAAAATCTAACATATATGTAATATTTACATATTATGTATACAGTTTATAATATGTACTGATCTATTATATTATTATATTATATTTTTATATAATATATATGTGGAGGGGGGCGTGGCCTGCGGACCTGCAGCAAAACGGGGTGTGCCAGGACCGGCTTCGAGATCAGCGACAGGTGCGTAGATGGCCCGCCTGGGCCTGATTATCTAATCACCTGTCGCTCTGTTAAAAGGCAGCAGGCGGGTAGGAGAGAGGGGTTGGAGTTGGAGCGAGAGCGAGAGCGAGAGAGAGAGAGAGAGACAGACAGACACAAAACAATTGCTGAAAAGCAAGACAATTTATTGCAAAATAAAACTATATTGTGAACCTGATCCAGCTCTCATGTCAGTGTTTGGTGGTCCGAGGAACCCGGAGGGGAGAAACTTACATAATATACAATATATAACAAATCCCAATTACCATGTACAATATTACAGTATATGTAACAGCTGCAGCATAAAATAGAGAGTAGACAAATATACATTATAAACAAAGAGAGGTAGCTAACATGTCTGGTGTCAGGTAATAGACAGATATCATCTATTGCTGTATGGCGAGTGATTATACAGCTGGATGGAGTGCGGAATGAAAGAGTTCTAGAATCGAACACTGTGGGAACAAAGCTGAAGGACCTTGTTGGAGTGTGAGCTCAATTGTCTGGTGGAGTGGGCGGGCAGGATTGTCCATGATGGCGAGCAGTATGTCCAGTGTCCTCCTGTCCCTCACTGACACAAACGCCTCCAACTGTGTGCCAATAGTTTGGCCGGCTTTCCGGGTCCGTTCGTCAATCCGGTTGAAGTCCCTTTTGCTGGTGCTGCTCCCCCAACAAACCACTGCAAAGTACAGGGCACTGGCCACAACAGACTGAAAAAAGATCTCCAAAAGCTTGCTGCACACATTAAAGGACATTAAAGGCTTCCTCAGTAAAAAAAAAAAAAAAAAAAAAAAAGAGTCTGCTCATGCCCTTCTTGTATACAGCTTTGCTGTTGTCCTGCCGGTCCAGTGTGAACGAAATATATATTACAAATTATAGCTCAGGCTTCAAATGAGGGAAAAAAAAATCACAGTTAAAAATAATGTATTTATTACTATAGAAATGACACGTTGTATACAAACTGTACACTGACTACTTTAAAGTATATCCAAGCCTCATGTCTAGTAATCTCCATTGAAAAGATGTACTGTAAAAATGGTTAAAGGGTGTACTCACTTTTGTGAGACACCGTGTATGCATGTATAACAATAAAAGTTATTTTCATTATGTTATACATAAAGTGTAGATTGAGTGTGTTTTACACATATAACTATAATGCTAAAAGTATTTGGCCACCCATCGATCAAATGATCAGAATCAGGTGTCCTAATCACTTGGCCCGGCCACAGGTGTATAAAATCAAGCACTTAGGCATGGAGACTGTTTCTACAAACATTTGTGAAAGAATGGGCCGCTCTCAGTGATTTCCAGCGTGGAACTGTCATAGGATGCCACCTGTGCAACAAATCCAGTCGTGAAATTTCCTCGCTCCTAAATATTCCAAAGTCAACTGTCGGCTTTATTATAAGAAAAGTGAAGCGTTTGGGAACAACAGCAACTCAGCCACCAAGTGTTAGGCCATGTAAACTAACAGAGAGGGGTCAGCGGATGCTGAAGCGCATAGTGCAAAGAGGTCGCCGACCTTCTGCACAGTCAGTTGCTACAGAGCTCCAAACTTCATGTGACCTTCCAATTAGCCCACGTACAGTACGCAGAGAGCTTCATGGAATGGGTTTCCATGGCCGAGCAGCTGTATCTAAGCCATACATCACCAAGTCCAATGCAAAGCGTCGGATACAGTGGTGTATAGCACGTCGCCACTGGACTCTAGAGCAGTGGAGACGCCTTCTCTGGAGTGATGAATCACGCTTTTCCATCTGGCAATCTGATGGACGAGTCTGGGTTTGGAGGTTGCCAGGAGAACGGTACATTTCGGACTGCATTGTGCCGAGTGTGAAATTTGGTGGAGGAGTAATTATGGTTTAGGGTTGTTTTTCAGGAGTTGGGCTTGGCCCTTTAGTTCCAGTGAAAGGAACTTTGAATGCTCCAGGATACCAAAACATTTTGGATAATTCCATGCTCCCAACCTTGTGGGAACAGTTTGGAGCGGGCCCCTTCCTCTTCCAACATGACTGTGCACCAGTGCACAAAGCAAGGTCCATGAAGACTCTGGTGTGGATTAACTTGACTGGCCTGCACAGAGTCCTGACCTGAACCCGATAGAACACTTTTGGGATGAATTAGAACAGAGACTGAGAGCCAGGCCTTCTCGACCAACTTCAGTGTGACCTCACCAATGCGCTTTTGGAAGAATGGTGGAAAATTCCTATAAACACACTCCGCAACCTTGTGGACAGCCTTCCCAGAAGAGTTGAAGCTGTAATAGCTGCAAAAGGTGGACCGACATCATATGGAACCCTATGGGTTAGGAATGGGATGGCACTTCAAGTTCATATGTGAGTCAAGGCAGGTGACCAAATACTTTTGGCAATATAGTGCAGTGTTTTTCAACCTTTTTTGAGCCAAGGCACATTTTTTGTGTTGAAAAAATCCGGAGGCACACGACCAGCAGAAATCTTTAAAAAACAAAACTCAGTTGACAGTAAAAAGTCGTTGTTGCAATTGTTGGATATGAATTTGAAGCATAACCAACCATGCATCAATATAGCTCTTGTTTCAAAGTAGGTGTACTGTAACGACATGACTTATTTAGAGTTTTTTGCTGTTTTCCTGTGTGTAGTGTTTTAGTTCTTGTCTTGCACTCCTATTTTGGTGGCTTTTTCTCTTCTTTTTTTTTTGTATTTTCCTGTAGCAGTTTCATGTCTGCCTTTAAGCGATATTTCCAGCATCTACCTTGTTTTAGCAATCAAGAATATTTCAGTTGTTTGTATCCGTCTTTGTGGGTACATTGTTGATTGTCATGTCATGTTCGGATGTACTTTGCCTTTGCTCCACAGTAATTCTTTGCTGTCGTCCAGCATTCAGCCAGTTCAGTGCATAGCCTTCCCTACGCTTTAATGCCTTTTCTTAGGGACACTCACCATTTGTTTATTTTTGGTTTAACCTCAAAGTTAAATGTGGAGAGCAATTCGAGATGTGTGAGAAATTTCAAGTCAGTCCCACGCATTGGGTGAAGCTTCGGGGTTTAAAATCAGCGCCAACATGTGATTTGTTTGTCATAAAACAGGGACTAACGTTTATTGATAATTGGCCCTCTTTCTGGGGCAAACCGGGCCTGTTGATGAGAGACGGCCTTCACCCTAACCAGGAAGGGGCCATCATCCTGTCTAGGAACATAGATTTTTGTTTGAGTCACACTTGACTAACTACACTAGAGCAAGCCCGGTCACAGGCAATTACAGAGTCTGTTAGTCCGGGTGAGGAGTCAGTTAAAGGGGAACATTATCACCAGACCTATGTAAGCGTCAATATATACTTTGATGTTGCAGAAAAAAGACCATATATTTTTTTAACCGATTTCCGAACTCTAAATGGGTGAATTTTGGCGAATTAAACGCCTTTCTATTCTTCGCTCTCGGAGCGATGACGTCACATCGAGAAGCAATCCGCCATTTTCTCACTTTCGTCGGTGTGTTGTCGGAGGGTGTAACAACACGGACAGGGACGGATTCAAGTTGCACCAGTGGCCCAAAGATGCGAAAGTGGCAAGAAATTGGACGAAATTTGTTCAAAATACGAGGCTGTGGGGAAAGCCGACGAAATGGTCAGTCGTTTGTTACGCACACTTTACTTCTTTGTGGGTACATTGTTGATTGTCATGTCATGTTCGGATGTACTTTGCCTTTGCTCCACAGTAATTCTTTGCTGTCGTCCAGCATTCAGCCAGTTCAGTGCATAGCCTTCCCTACGCTTTAATGCCTTTTCTTAGGGACACTCACCATTTGTTTATTTTTGGTTTAAGCATCAGACACCTTTTTACCTGCACGCTGCCTCCCGCTGTTTCCGACATCTACAAAGCAATTAGCTACCGGCCGCCACTTACTGATATGGAAGAGTACTACACTGTTACTCTGCCGAGCTCTAGACAGCACCGACACTCACCAACAACACATCATTTGCAGACTATAATTACTGGTTTGCAAAAAATATTTTTAACCCAAATAGGTGAAATTAGATAATCTCCCATGGCACACCAGACTGTATCTCACGGCACACTAGCGTGCCGCGGCACAGTGGTTGAAAAACACTGATATAGTGTATCTTAACCAACAATCTGCTGGCATTTGTATTGTTGACCATGTGACCAATTGACCCAGTCGTGCATAGTTTGTCAAATCAAATCAAATCAAATCAACTTTATTTATAGAGCACATTTAAAATTTACCACAGGGGTAGCCAAAGTGCTGTACAATGAACAGGTTAAAAGATAAAACGAGTACCGAGCAAACACAACACAACACAAACAGAACACGATAAAAAAAAAAAATAGTTAAAATAGAATTAATAAAAACATAAAAACATAAAAACAGGATCACAGCAGGTGTATTATGGGGCGCCATTGCAGGATGGATATCACTCAGTGTTAAAAGCCATGGAATAAAAGTATGTTTTTAAGAGAGATTTAAAAACAGGAAGAGAGGAGGCTTGTCTAACACTCAGGGGTAGGTCGTTCCAGAGCTTGGGAGCAGCAACGGCGAAAGCTCTGTCACCTCTAAGCTTCAGCCTTGTGTCAGGGACCGTCAACAGCAGCTGATCGGCTGATCTTAAGGATCGGGTGGGGCAGTAAGGCTGAAGGAGGTCGGAGAGATAGGTTGGCGCGAGGTTGTTTAGACATTTAAAAACAAATAAAAGGAGTTTAAAATGTATTCGGTAACGCACAGGGAGCCAGTGAAGGGACGCTAAAATAGGGGTGATGTGCTCACATCTGCGGGTCTGTGTTAGCAGACGAGCAGCAGAGTTCTGCACGAGCTGCAGGCGGGCGAGGGAGGCCTGGCTAATGCCAACATACAGGGCATTGCAGTAGTCAAGACGAGTCGAGATAAAAGCGTGGATTAATTTCTCAAGATCATGTCTTGATAGAAGCGGTTTCACTTTCGCTATTTGGCGTAATTGATAAAAGCTTTTTTGAACGACGCTGCTGATTTGTTTTTCGAATTTAAAATCTGAGTCAAACTTTACCCCCAGGTTTGTGACATAGTCGCTGAGATACGGGGTCAGAGTGCCGAGGTCAACGTTGGGGGAGGGAGAGCGACTTGGACCGAACAACATAACTTCTGTTTTATCTTCATTTAGGCTCAGGAAGTTACCTGAAAGCCAGACTTTGATGTCGTGCAGGCAGTCAATAAGACGTTGAACCGTATTATTTTGTGCCATGGGAAAATAAATCTGGCAATCATCGGCATAAAAATGAAATGCAATACTGTACTTCCTAAAAATAGAACCAAGGGGGAGAAGGTAAAGCGCAAATAAAATTGGGGCAAGGATTGAGCCCTGGGGGACCCCATGTGGTAAAGGAGCTGTGGACGACATAAAACTGTCTACTTTTACACAAAAACTCCTGTCGGTTAGGTACGACCGGAACCAGTTGAGGGCGGCGCCCTTAATGCCCACACAGTTCTCAAGACGAGTGATTAAGGTGGCGTGGTCGACGGTGTCGAACGCAGCAGACAGATCTAAAAGCACCAGGACAACATATTTACCAGAATCAGTGGACAGGAGGATATCGTTAAAAACTTTTAGAAGCGCTGACTCTGTGCTGTGGAGGGCTTTGTCACACAAAGGCTGCCTCATATTATTGTTCCATTTTACTATTCGTGTTGTTTCTGTCAGAACGTAGAGTGAGCGTTGAGCGCGGTCTTCAGCGGTGGTTTTTCGCGGTGAATGAATGAATGATGAGTAATTAACAAGTGGAGGAATGAATCCTTCATCAAGGAAGTGAAGACACGGGCTGATGCAGAGAGACTTTTGACTGGCGATTGGCCGAAAATGTGTGGGGAAATTGTGTGATTGGACAACGTTGCGAAGCTGCACATCATTTGCTGGAATTGGTTGAATTTGCGTAAATTGGCGCGATTGCGAAATCCTGGAAGGTCTGAACAGTCAGCATGTTAAAAGAGTCCATTTATTATGTTTTATTCTACATTCAAAACACTTCGCTGTGGTCTACATAACATGTAATGGTGGTTCATTGGTCAAAATGTTGCATAGATTATGTTTTACAGATCATCTTCAAGCCGCTTTCTGACCGTCTCCTCAGGATGTGTCGTTTTGTGGGCATTCTTATTTACGTGCCTCCACTTCTTCTCGTCATCTTTGTTGTATTTGTTTTGTATTGTATTTGTTCACGTTCCACACAGAGTCTACTGACAGATATAAGTTAGAACAATAAGCTGCTTTGTATTAGAAATGGCAATAGTTAAAGTTAAAGTTAAAGTACCAATGATTGTCACACACACACTAGGTGTGGTGAAATTTGTCCTCTGCATTTGACCCATCCCCTTGATCACCCCCTGGGAGGTGAGGGGAGCAGTGGGCAGCAGCGGTGCCGCGCCCGGGAATCATTTTTGGTGATTTAACCCCCAATTCCAACCCTTGATGCTGAGTGCCAAGCAGGGAGGTAATGGGTCCCATTTTTATAGTCTTTGGTATGACTCGGCCGGGGTTTGAACTCACAACCTACCGATCTCAGGGCGGGCACTCTAACCACTAGGCCACTGAATAGCGGAGGATGCATGTGCATGTACGAGCCAGTCTGCCCCATAAGAAGAGGATACAGTGCGGACCACAATGGCGGACTCGCACAAAGATCGTCAGGTCAACTTCCATATATGGAAATACCCGATGATGTCACAAGTGGGGCCGAATTCCAAACAGCTTGTCTGCCGGAAGTATGAAAGAAGGCAAGATTATTTTATAAATATCTCTGCAATGCCTTCATGGTTTGAGTTCAAATTTTCGAGATTCATGCATATCCTAAATACACAACAGCAAGTGCCTATGGGTAAGAAAAGTTGGTCTTATTCAGTAGGGACCCTTTAAGACAAATGTACGCATTATGGGTATAATAGTACACGTATTGGACAGCGCCTCCTGTTGAATAACTTCAGTGCTCTTTTTCTCATAATTATGACTCATTATTTTCTCAATTTGAGTTTTTAACTCATATTTTTCTTTTTATCTTGTATTTTTGTAGGGTTGAGTTTTTTCTTGCCCTGATGTGGGATTTGAGCCCAGGATGTCGATGTGGCTTGTGCAGCCCTTTTGAGATCCTCGTGATTTAGGGCTATATAAGTAAACATTGATTGATTGATTGATTGATTGATTGATTGATTGATTGATTGATTGATTGATTTTCATCCCACAATTATGACTTTTTATCTGATCATTTTAACTTTCTTATCTCATAATTTCATTTTTTTTAATCTCATAATATTAACTTTATGTCTCATTATTTTGATTTTTTTTTTGTCTGATAATCTCGATTTATTATTTTTATAATTATGACTTTTTACTCTCGTAATTTCAACTTTCTCTCATAATTATGACATTTTATCTCTTTATTTCTACTTTCTTATCTCATAATTTGGACTTTTTATCCCTATCTCTCAAATGAGTTGCAATCGTAGAAAAGTGCAATGTTACTATTTGTAAACCTCAATCCCAAACGTCTAAAAAGTTGCGTTGGACAATGGCTTGACCGTCTGTGGCTTTGAGCTCATTGGCAAGAGCTGCTCAGCTCAACTCCCAGTCTGTGTGGTTTTGCGGACTACTGTTACACTTTTCTATTCCTCCTGAAATAAAAATGAAAAAAAACAGTTTCTGACTCGATGTCTCTCGTCCTGCAGTCAACTCCGGAGACGGCATCGACTACGGCCAGCAGAAGCGAGAGAACGTGGGCGACCTGATACAGGAGACTCTGGAGGTGTTGGAGCGCTACGGCGGCGAGGACGCCTTCATCAACATCAAATACATGGTGCCCACCTATGAGTCCTGTATGATTGGCTGAGGCAAGGGAAGGGTTAATCTTTATCAACTTCCGACTCACTTGTTTGATTCTAGATATCCTTTTTTCATGGCATAATTTCTACTCAACTGTCTGTTGATTTTTTTTTTTTTGTCTTTGAGTCATTTTATTCAAGTGGAGATTGAGGGCCAATCCTTTCTCAAGCAAATGGCGCAGAAAATCTGTTTGACCAATGAGTGATCAGCAGTTGTTACCCATGTGGTATCTGCTTGGCACTCTTGGAACCCTTAGCAGACCGGATACTACAATTGTGTCTTAGGACCGTAAATTGCTACATGTAATACATCAAAGTTTTGTCACCATTACACAAATGCTCAATGACTTACGGAAAATGTGTTTTTGTTGTGTCCCTGACATGTTTTTCTAACAATCTTGCTCAAATTTAAAACACATGTGCTAGTTGGTCCCATAAAGATGTGTACCAAATTTTGTGGCAATTCAGTGAAACACCTCAAAGTTAAATGTGGAGAGCAATTTGAGATGTGTGAGAAATTTCAAGTCAGTCCCACGCATTGGGTGAAGCTTCGGGGTTTAAAATCAGCGCCAACATGTGATGTGTTGGTCATAAAACAGGGACTAACGTTTACTGATAATTGGCCCTCTTTCTGGGGCAAACCGGGCCTGTTGATGAGAGACGGCCTTCACCCTAACCAGGAAGGCGCTATCATCCTGTCTAGGAACATAGATTTTTGTTTGAGTCACACTTGACTAACTACAATAGAGCAAGCCCGGTCACAGGCAATTACAGAGTCTGTTAGTCCGGGTGAGGAGTCAGTTAAAGGGGAACATTATCACCAGACCTATGTAAGCGTCAATATATACTTTGATGTTGCAGAAAAAAGACCATATATTTTTTTAACCGATTACCGAACTCTAAATGGGTGAATTTTGGCGAATTAAACGCCTTTCTATTCTTCGCTCTCGGAGCGATGACGTCACGTTGTGACGTCACATCGGGAAGCAATCCGCCATTTTCTCACTTTCGTCGGTGTGTTGTCGGAGGGTGTAACAACACGAACAGGGACGGATTCAAGTTGCACCAGTGGCCCAAAGATGCGAAAGTGGCAAGAAATTGGACGAAATTTGTTCAAAATACGAGGCTGTGGGGAAAGCCGACGAAATGGTCAGTCGTTTGTTACGCACACTTTACCGACGAAAGCTATGCTACGACAGAGATGGCAAGAATGTGTGGATATCCTGCGACACTCAAAGCAGATGCTGACATCAACTCCAAAACTGGACAGATCAGCTTTCAGGAAAAGAGAGCGGATGAGGGTATGTCTACAGAATATATTAATTGATGAAAACTTTATTCATTACTCGCGGTTTTACGTAAATTATTATTCATAAACCGTGTTTACCAATAATTTAGCTTAAAAACATTTATTTTTTTCAATCATTCGAGTACATTCGGGTAGTCTTGTGTAATGCAGTATTTTGTGTCTATTTAGGTATGGTTAACCTAAGTGCTGAAATCGTAGAAAAATATATGTTCTTAACGCGCCTGAAATGGGCTGTCTGCAGTCTCAAAGTGCATGTTGTTGCCAAATGTATTTCATATGCTGTAAACCTAGTTCATAGTTGTTAGTTTCCTTTAATGCCAAACAAACACATACCAATCGTTGGTTAGAAGACGATCGCCGAATTCGTCCTCGCTTTCTCCCGTGTCGCTGGCTGTCGTGTCGTTTCCGTCGGTTTCGCTTGCATACGGTTCAAACCGATATGGCTCAATAGCTTCAGTTTCTTCTTCAATTTCGTTTTCGCTACCTGCCTCCACACTACAACCATCCGTTTCAATACATGCGTAATCTGTTGAATCGCTTAAGCCGCTGAAATCCGAGTCTGAATCCGAGCTAATGTCGCTATACCTTGCTGTTCTATGCGCCATGTTTGTTTGTATTGGCATCACTATGTGACGTCACAGGAAAATGGACGGGTGTGTATATAACGATGGTTAAAATCAGGCACTTTGAAGCTTTTTTTAGGGATATTGCGTGATGGGTAAAATTTTGAAAAAACTTCAAAAAATAAAATAAGCCACTGGGAACTGATTTTTAATGGTTTTAACCCTTCTGAAATTGTGATAATGTTCCCCTTTAAGCTAGAACTAGCCAGCGCCAGGCTGGAAAATTCTTGCACACATAGCATTTCTCCTAGAATAATACACAACTCACATAATGTTTTTTCTGCAGTGACTGTGCCAGAGGTGGACATGTATTCTACTGAGGTGGCAAATTATGATGCGTTCAGTGTATCGCAGCACCAAGCAAACAATCTGAAAATTCCCGTCATATAAATTCCTAGATATGGTCGAAATTATTTAAAGCGCACTACGCAAAATAAACGCAACATTATTAATATTACTACTACGGATAATTTTAACAAAAACTCCTCAAAACAGCCCACTACCTATAATATGGGCTTTTTAAACATAAGATTATTGTCTCCCAAAACATTATTAGTTAATGAGGTCATTAGAGACAACAATCTTAACGTCATTTGTCTCAGCGAAACCTGGCACAAACCAGACGATTTTTTTGCACTGAATGAGGCACATCCTCCTAACTATACGAATGCACATATTGCCCGTCCCCTTAAAAGAGGTGGGGGTGTCGCACTAATATACAATGAAAACCTTAACCTTACCCACAACCCCCAACACCCAATTTTGTGGCAATTCAGTGAAACACCTCAAAGTTAAATATGGAGAGCAATTTGAGATGTGTGAGAAATTTCAAGTCAGTCCCACGCATAAGGTGAAGCTTCGGGGTTTCAAATCAGTGCCAACATGTGATGTGTTTGTCATAAAACAATAGCACAGGAAAGCCAGTAGTGGGCGCATGTTTTGCTACGTCTTCACAACTTCGTGGCTCGGGAGTCGAACGTTTGGATTACACAAACCAAAACATGCATGTGACAACGTGCAATAGAGAACTTACTTCTTGATTCTGCTTATGGAAAAGCATCAATAGTGAGTCGGTGCTGTGCTGTGGAAAAGATGAGACACTTTTTATGTTTCCTCACATAGTAGTCCGTTTATTAATATCCCCGTGGTAAGTCTTAATTATGAGATAAAAAGCCATCATTTTAAGGAAAAAAAAGATAAAGATCCATTCATTCATCCATTTTCTGTTCAGCTTATCTTCATTAGGGTGGCGGATAAGATGGAACCCATCCCAGACCGGTCGCCAGCCAATGACAGGAAATTTCGAGATAAAACATTGAAATGATAAGATAAGAAAGTGGAAATGTGAGATAAAAAGTCCTTATATATACACTATTTGTATTTATATTTAGTGCTATGTATCTCATAATTAGGAATTTTTATCTTGTAATTTTGATGTATCTCATAATTTCAATTTCCTTATCTCATAATTTAGATTTTTTATCTCGTAATTTTGATTTTTTAATCTGAATATTATGATTTTTAATCTCGTAATGTTGACTTTTTATTTCATGATGTGGATTTTCTATCTCAATATGTTGACTTTTTATCTCATAATTGTCACGATTTCAACTTGTATGTCATAATTATGACTTTTTATTTTATAATTTCGATTTTTTTTATCTCATAATTATGACTTTATCTCATAATTTCCACTTTTCACTTTTTATTTTATCATTTTCACTTTCCTAGACAATTTCAACATTTTATCTCATAATAATGACTTTTTATCTCATAATTTAAATTTCCTTTTCTCATAATTTAGACTTTTCATCTCATAATTTGGATTTTTTAATTTGAAAATTATGACTTCTAATTTCGTAATGTTGACTTTTTATCTCATAATTTAGACTTTTCATCTCGTATTTGGGATTTTTTTAATCAGAAAATTATGACTTTTAATCTCGTTATGTTGACTTTTTATCTCATAATGCGGATTTTCTATCTCAATATGTTGACTTTTTATCTCATAATTGTTGCGATTTCAACTTGTATGTCATAATTATGACTTTTTATCTTATAATTTCAATTTCCTTATCTCATAATTTACTTTTTTCATCTCGTAATTTTGACTTTTTAATCTGAAAATTATGACTTCTAATCTCGTAATGTTGATTTTTTTATCTCATAATGTGGATTTTCTATCTCAATTTGTTGACTTTCTATCTCATAATTTTGCGATTTCAACTTGCATGTCATAATTATGACTTTTTATTTTATAATTAAACATTTTTTATCTCATAATTATGACTTTATCTCATAATTTCCATGTTTCACTTTTTATTTTATCATTTCCACTTTCCTATACAATTTCGACATTTTATCTCATAATAATGACTTTTTATCTCATAATTTCAATTTCCTCATCTCATAATTTAGACTTTTTATCTCGTAATTTGGATTTTTTAATTTGAAAATTATGACTTGTAATCTCGTAATGTTGACTTTTTATCTCATTATGTGGATTTTATATCTCATTATATTGACTTTTTAATCTCATAATGTGGATTTTCTATCTCATAATTGTCGCAATTTCAACTTGTATGTCATAATTTTGACTTTTTATTTTATAATTTCCATGACTTTATCTCATAATTTCCACTTTTCACTTTTTATTTTATCATTTCCACTTTCTTATCCAATTTCGACATTTTATCTCACAATAATGACTTTTTATCTCATAATTTCAATTTATCTCATAAATTAGACTTTACATCTCGTAATTTGAATTTTTTAATCTAAAAATTATGACTTCTAATCTTGTAATGTTGACTTTTTATCTCATTATATTGACTTTTTATCTCATAATGCGGATTTTCTATCTCAATATGTTGACTTTTTGTCTCATAATTGTTGCGATTTCAACTTGTATGTCATAATTATGACTTTTTATTTTATAATTTCAACTTCCTTATCTCATAATTTACTCTTTTCATCCCGTAATTTTGACATTTTAATCTGAAAATTATGACTTCTAATCTCGTAATGTTGATTTTGTTATCACATAATGTGGATTTTCTATCACAATATGTTGACTTTCTATCTCATAATTGTCGCGATTTCAATTTGTATGTCATAATTATGACTTTTTTTATCTTATAATTTCAATATTTGTATCTCATAATTATGACTTTATCTCATAATTTCCATTTTTCAATTTTTATTTTATCATTTCCACTTTCCTATACAATTTCGACATTTTGCCTCACAATAATGACTCTTTGTCTCATAATTTAGATTTTTCATCTCGTAATTTGTTTTTTTTAAATCAGAAAATTATGACTTCCAATCTCATAATGTGGATTTTCTATCTCAATATGTTGACTTTTTATCTCATAATTGTCGCGATTTCAACTTGTATGTCATAATTATGACTTTTTATCTTATAATTTTGATTTTTTTTATCTCATAATTGTGACTTTATCTCATAATTTCCACTTTTTACTTTTTATTTTATCCTTCCCACATTTCCTATCTCATAACTTTGACATTTTATCTCACAACAATGACTTTTTAGCTCATAACTTAAACTTTTTTTCCCCATAATTATGAATTTTTAGCTCGTAATTCCAACTTTTTTTTTTCATAAATGACTTTTTATCTCATAATTTAAACTTTTTTCCCCCATAATTATAACTTTGAATCTTGTAATTTCGACTTTTTGTGTCATAACTGACTTTTCATTTGATCATTTCGACTTTATCTCATAATCTTGACTTTTTATCTCATTATTATGAGTTACTATGGGATATGTTTTATCTCAGTGGTAGACACTTTTTTTTTTTAAGATATATCTTTTTTTTGTCATCATAAAAAAGTTTTTTGTTTTTTTTGCGGGATAAATGTGCAGCTTACCTACAGTTAAAAGTCGTAAATCCAAATCTTACTTTATGTTTCTGCTTTTCTGTGAGACGTTGGTAGGATTTGGCTAAAACTGTAAGGCAGTGTTTGTAAAGATACTAAAATATTTGATGTGTTACATGAACATTTTACTTCTTGCTTTAAAGAATGATAACATACCACAATCCTAACAATTACCAAACTGGTACACTTTTTTTCCCCACTCACAGTATCTTAACTGTTATCATGTTAAAAATATTTGTGGAATGTTTTTGTTGTACGTCACTGTCAGGATTGTGTGAATGAGCACATGCGTAGTGATACTACTAGAATAAAATAGTCCCTTTATGATTACATTTTAGTGCGATATCCTACTAAATATTGTATCCTTTGCCAACTATTTCCTGTATGCATGTGTGATATTCCATTTTCTATACAGCTATGCCATAACCACACGTCGGCCTTATCTTTACAAAAGTCACATTAAAGCAAACGCACTGATTCTAATTCTCTGGGCTATTCCGTGACTTCCCGTCAGTTGGCGTACGCGCTGTTCTAGATCTTCTTACTCTTACTTTTGCTGTACTGCACAGCTCCGACTGTACTCATTCTGTCACAGCTCCAGACGAAGCCTGTCGAAACACGCAAGGAAAGAAGATGCTCCGGAATGACGGCCCTCGGCATTCCGAGACAAACTCGTAAACACCGCTTTGCTTGGGCTCTCCTCTCCTCTCCGCAGCCTGCAGGCATCTTAGAGGACGTGCTTTTCAGCTGCTGTGCGTTTCATGCGCGACAACCTTGTACCTGTGGGACATATTTGCTTATCAGCAGTTACATTGCATGCAACTTTTGGAGCGCGGGAGTACAGGAGCCGTTACAATGACTTACAAACCCCGTTTCCATATGAGTTGGGAATTTGTGTTAGATTTAAATATAAACGGAATACAATGATTTGCAAATCATTTTCAACCCATATTCAGTTGAATATGCTACAAAGACAACATATTTGATGTTCAAACTGATAAACTTTTTTTTTTTGTTGCAAATAATCATTAACTTTAGAATTTGATGCCAGCAACACGTGACAAAGAAGTTGGGAAAGGTGGCAATAAATACTGATAAAGTTGAGGAATGCTCATCAAACACTTATTTGGAACATCCCACAGGTGAACAGGCAAATTGGGAACAGGTGGGTGCCATGATTGGGTATAAAAGTAGATTCCATGAAATGCTCAGTCATTCACAAACAAGGATGGGGCGAGGGTCACCACTTTGTCAACAAATGCGTGAGCAAATTGATGAAAAGTTTAAGAAAAACCTTTCTCAACCAGCTATTGCAAGGAATTTAGGGATTTCACCATCTACGCTCCGTAATATCATCAAAGGGTTCAGAGAATCTGGGGAAATCACTGCACGTAAACAGCTAAGCCCGTGACCTTCCATCCCTGCATCGAAGTACTGCATCAAAAAGCGACATCAGTGTGTAAAGGATATCACCACATGGGCTCAGGAACACTTCAGAAACCCACTGTCAGTAACTACAGTTGGTCGCTACATCTGTAAGTGCAAGTTAAAACTCTCCTATGCAAGGCGAAAACCGTTTATCAACAACACCCAGAAACGCCGTCGGCTTCGCTGGGCCTGAGCCCTTCTAAGATGGACTGATACAAAGTGGAAAATTGTTCTGTGGTCTGACGAGTCCACATTTCAAATTGTTTTTGGAAACTGTGGACGTCGTGTCCTCCGGACCAAAGAGGAAAAGAACCATCCGGATTGTTATAGGCGCAAAGTTGAAAAGCCAGCATGTGTGATGGTATGGGGGTGTATTAGTGCCCAAGACATGGGTAACTTACACATCTGTGAAGGCGCCATTAATGCTGAAAGGTACATACAGTTGCCATCCAAGCAATGTTACCATGGACGCCTCTGCTTATTTCAGCAAGACAATGCCAAGCCAAATGTTACATCAACGTGGCTTCATAGTAAAAGAGTGCGGGTACTAGACTGGCCTGCCTGTAGTCCAGACCTGTCTCCCATTGAAAATGTGTGGCACATTATGAAGCCTAAAATACCACAACGGAGACCCCCGGACTGTTGAACAACTTAAGCTGTACATCAAGCAAGAATGGGAAAGAATTCCACCTGAGAAGTTTAAAAAATGTGTCTCCTCAGTTCCCAAACGTTTTACTGAGTGTTGTTAAAGGGAAAGGCCATGTAACACAGTGGTGAACATGCCCTTTCCCAACTACTTTGGCACGTGTTGCAGCCATGAAATTCTAAGTTAATTATTATTTGCAAAAAAAAAAGATAAGTTTATGAGTTTGAACATCAAATATCTTGTCTTTGTAGTGCATTCAATTGAATATGGGTTGAAAATGATTTGCAAATCATTGTATTCCATTTATATTTACATCTAACACAATTTCCCAACTCATATGGAAACGGGGTTTGTAGAAATCTTGCTTTGACTAAGACATTTCAAAGCAATGTTTCCCCATAGGAATTCATGTAACGTGAATTTATTTCAGCCTACCAACATTTTTACAGGACACAAAATGTTTGAAGTGATATTTCAACATACTTGAAAACATAAAACATGACCAGGCCCCTAGCTCCCAATAGTCAAAAAAAAAAAAGTCCTGTATCCAGACGGTGATACGGATCAACTCCAAAATGTAACCACATGTTCCTAATCCCATTTCTCACAGTTCCTAAATTAAAATCTCCCTATACATTTGTGAGTTATCTATAGTAAATTGAAGGAAACGGAGTGAACCCTCTTGTCCAGTCATCTTTGTTTCCTCCAGGGTGCGCTGCAAATTATTTGCCACTTGGCAAGATTTAACAGTTTATTTCTCGAAATGTCCCTAGTTTTTTGGGACATTTGGGACAAATGGACACTAAACGTTAGCAACGCTAGCATGGCTATGTGAGCTACAATGCTAATCATGCAAAAACAACGTCTCTTACCTTTTGGCACCTGCTGTTGTGTATTCGGGATCTGCATAAGTCACGAAAATTT
Source organism: Nerophis lumbriciformis (assembly GCF_033978685.3). Classification (NCBI taxonomy): domain Eukaryota; kingdom Metazoa; phylum Chordata; class Actinopteri; order Syngnathiformes; family Syngnathidae; genus Nerophis; species Nerophis lumbriciformis. The sequence continues at coordinate 9,299,479 of NC_084555.2, read as the reverse complement.
GAAATCAAACCGTGGAGGCATTGCTGAGATATTTATAAAATAATCTTGCCTTCCTTCGTACTTCCTCCAAATGAGCCGATTTGGGACGTTTTTCACATCGATGACATCAGCAGACTATCCATATATGGTAGAAATTCAACTAAAGAGCTTTGCGCGAGTCTGTCATTTAGTCGGAAGCTGTCATCAGCACGTTCCTTCTTTTTCTCGATCCTCTTGTTGTGGGGTAGACTGGCTCGTACATGCACATGCATCCTCCGATAGGTAAGAAAAGTTGGTTTTGCACAATAGGGCCCCTTTCAAAGTAAATCTTGCATAATAGGGCACCTTATGTACTAAACCCAAAACCAATGAAGTTGGCACGTTGTGTAAATGGTAAATAAAAACAAAATACAATGATTTGCAAATCCTTTTCAACTTATATTTAATTGAATAGACTGCAAAGACAAGATATTTAATGTTTGAACTGAGAAACTTAATTTTGTTTTGCAAATAACCATTAACTTAGAATTTAATGGCAGCAACCTATTGTAAAAAAGTTGGCACAGGGGCATTTTTACCACTGTGTTACATGGCCTTTCCTTTTAACAACACTCAGTAAACGTTTGGGAACTGAGGAAACACATTTTTTAAGCTTCTCAGGTGGAATCCTTTCCCATTCTTGCTTGATGTACAGCTTAAGTCCGGAGTCTCCGTTGTCGTATTTTACGCTTCACAATAATGCACCACACATTTTCAATGGGAGACAGACCTGGACTACAGGCAGGCCAGTCTAGTACCTGTTCTCTTTTACTATGAAGTCACGCTGTTGTAACACGTGCAGATGTTGCTTGGATGGCAGCATATGTTGCTCCAAAACCTGTATGTACATTTCAGCATTAATGCTGCCTTTTTTCGCCCATAACAGTCCGGATGGTTCTTTTCCTCTTTGGTCGAAAGGACAGGACGTCCACAGTTTCCAAAATCAATTTGAAATGTGGACTCGTCAGACCACAGAACACTTTTCCACTTTGCATCAGTCCATCTTAGATGAGTTCGGGCCCAGCGAAGCCGGCAGCGTTCCTGGGTGTTGTTGATAAATGGCTTTGGCTTTGCATAGTAGAGTTTTAACTTGCACTTACAGATGTAGCGACAAACTGTAGTTACTGACAGTGGTTTTCTGAAGTGTTCCTGAGCCCATGTGGTGATATCCTTTACACACTGATCTCGCTTTTTGATGCAGTACCGCCTGAGGGATTGAAGGTCACGGACTTGCCACTTAAGTGCTGTGATTTCTCCAGATTCTCTGAACCTTTTGATGATATTACGGAGCGTAGATGGTGAAATCCCTAAATTCCTTGCAATAGCTCGTTGAGAAATGTTGTTCTTAAACTGTTCGACAACTTGCTCACGCATTTGTTCACAAAGTGGTGACCCTCGCCTCATCCTTGTTTGTGAATGACTGAGCATTTCATGGAAGCTGCTTTTATACCCAATCATGGCACCCACCTGTTCCCACTTAGCCTGTTCACCTGTGGGATGTTCCAAATAAGTGTTTGATGAGCAGTCCTCAACTTTCTCAGTCTTTTTTGCCACTTGTGCCAGCCTTTTTGAAACACGTTGCAGGCATCAAATTCCAAATGAGCAAATATTTGCAAAAAATAACAAGGTTTTCCCGTTCGAACGTTAAGTATCTTGTCTTTGCAGTCTATTCAATTGAATATAAGTTGAAAAGGATTTGTAAATCATTGTATTTCGTTTATATTTACAGCGAACACAATTTCCCAACTCATATGGAAACAGGGTTTGTATTTACGATTTACACAACGAGCCAACTGGTTTTGGGTTTTGTACTTTGTAGTGCATCATTCTTAGAGTCGTGTTTATTCGTGAAAAGATTTTGGTTGAGTTTTGTTGAATAACTTGATCCAAATCTCTTTCAAGAAAGCTTTCAAGTGAGATAACGATGCCTTATCTCCAACAGATATCATCTGCTGTCAGGAAGTAGAGCATGATGATGTTAAGGCACAAAGCATGCACACTGAACGTGAAACCGTTTATTTCCTGGAGCAAGCTAGGCCACCAGCAGTCCAAAAATAATAAATTGCTCATTATGACTAAATAGAGGGGAGAAAAAGAGGTCACGGTATTTTAATCGGACTTGCGTGCGTTTCCGCTAGACAACACGTATGGAATAAAATGTTACATTTGCGTTAGGTCAGATGTGTTTTCCAGTCTGCAGGTTTGGACCAACCCCGCCTCTCGTGGGCGAACTAACCTCATTGGCTGCTCATTTCACTCGGTTACTTGCATGAGCAATTGCAGCTTGGTGACGGGTTTAGGTGCTGTGTGACATTAGCGTGTGCATGCAGGCATGGTCGTGCTCTTGATGCGGGAGACCTCGTCCTCCGATGTCCTTTTTCCAGGCGGCCACCTTTCCTAATGAGCGGCACCGACTTTCCAGAGGAGGTCGAAACGGACACAATTTAGCATTTAATGCCCATTAGTGCCTGTGATGTGACCTAATTGAGCCATCACATGGCCTGGCCTTTCAAGTAGAGGTACACTGGAGGCACTATCTGTACACGATGGCTTCTGTGACATTGAATGCTGGCTAAAGAAGAATTGTGAGTATTCGAAGGTGTCCCAAAGACAAGCTTGTGCCTCGGGCAAATTAGACAGGTGAGGAGGGACATTGGGACAGTTTAAGTCGAACGCCGGCTCTTCAAAGTTGGATCCACCGATGAAATGTTGAATGGCAGCTCAGACCTCTTCAATGTGTCTCTAGAGGTTTGACACATTCTTTTTAGTTACTATACATCTCCTAAAAACTGAAGCCAGATTGAATCCTGAATCAGGTCTAGATCAAAAATGCCCCGTGCCTTGGCTCACACCAAAAGTTATCGAACTCCAATCATATCAGTTATTTACATGTTAACTGATCTGGATCCAAAGTCCAATCCAGATCCTGGTTAATGTCTTCAACTAAAATTCCTTGTCTTGAGTGACTAGACATGACAAGTCATACCAACTCTTGGATCCAACCTAAGATATACAACCCATTTGCTCTAAACAATTCAACATCAATATTTTTTTAATATTCTTACAAAAACAATCTGGATCCAAACAGCAGTTTCTGATCCAGATCACGAATAATGTTTTCAAATAGCCTCCCTTGGCTTGAGTGACTTGACATCAATCAATCAATCAATGTTTATTTATATAGCCCTAAATCACAAGTGTCTCAAAGGGCTGCACAAGCCACAACGACATCCTCGGTATAGCCCACATAAGGGCAAGGAAAAACTCACCCCAGTGGGACGTCGATGTGAATGACTATGAGAAACCTTGGAGAGGACCGCATATGTGGGTAACCCCCCCCTCTAGGGAGACCGAATGCAATGGATGTCGAGTGGGTCTAACATAATATTGTGAGAGTCCAGTCCATAGTGGATCCAGCATAACAGTAAGAGTCCAGTCCACAGTGGGGTCAGCAGGAAACCATCCCGAGCGGAGACGGTCAGCAGCGCAGAGATGTTCCCAACCAATATACAGGCGAGCGGTCCACCCCGGGTCCCGACCCCGGACAGCCAGCACCCCATCCATGGCCACCGGATCTGTGTGTCTTCCCCTCCACAAGGGATAGGGGGGAGCAGAGGAGAAAAGAAAAGAAACGGCAGATCAACTGGTCTAAAAAAGGGGGGCTATTCAAAGGCTAGAGTATACAAATGAGTTTTGAGATGGGACTTAAATGTTTCTACTGAGGTAGCATCTCTAACTGTTACCGGGAGGGCATTCCATAGTACTGGAGCCCGAATAGAAAACGCTCTACAGCCCGCAGACTTTTTTTGGGCTCTGGGAATCACTAATAAGCCGGAGTTCTTTGAACGCAGATTTCTTGCCGGGACATATGGTACAATACAATCGGTAAGATAGGCTGGAGCTAGACCGTGTAGTATTTTATACGTAAGTAGTAAAACCTTAAAGTCGCATCTTAAGTGCACAGGAAGCCAGTGCAGGTGAGCCAGTATAGGCGTAATATGATCAAACTTTCTTGTTCTTGTCAAAAGTCTAGCAGCCGCATTTTGTACCAACTGTAATCTTTTAATGCTAGACATAAGGTTCTATCAATCAATCCTTGGAGCATTCTTTAGAATTTAAAGTATGATGATTGAGATGAAATTTGGTGTATACTGTATTTTCCAGACCATAGGGCGCACCGGATTATTAGGCGCAGTGCCGATGAATGGTCTATTTTCGATATTTTGTTTCATATGTAAGGCGCACCGGATTATAGGGCACATTAAAGGAGTCATATTATTATTTATTTTTTTCTAAATGGAAAACACTTCCTTGTGGTCTACATAACATGTAATGGTGGTTATTTGGTCAAAATGTTGCATAGATTATGTTTTACAGATCATCTTCTAGCTGCTAGACAGTCGCTTCCGGATGCGCCGTTTTGTGGGCAGTCTTATTTACGTGACTCACCTTGGACAGCGTCTTCTATCCGTCATCTTTGTTGTAGCGGTGTAGCGTGCAAGGACGGGAGTGGAAGAAGTGTCAAAAGATGGAGCTAACTGTTTTAATGACATTAAGAGTTTACTTCAATCAATAACGGAGCAGCATCTCCTCATCCGTGGCTCATTAGTGGCGTGAAATGTGTCCCGTGAAAAACCGTCCGACCAGAACTCTCTAATAACTAAAGTTCCTTGGGTGAATAATGTAAACTCACTACACCGGTATGTTTTAGCGCTTTCATGGCAAGTTTACTGACAGATATAAGTAAGAACTTTACACTACTTTATATTAGAAAAGGCAACAGCGGAGGATGAATGTCCCATAACAAGAAGATAGAGAAAAATAAGAAGCTTATCGACTACGCCACGGGATACAAAGGCGGACGCGCACAATTTTTCAGGACTTAGGCAGATCCCAAATACAGATCAGCAGGTACCAGAAGGTAAGAAAAGTTTATTTTGCATAATATTGCGTAACGAAACACCAAATAATATGTCTTACCTTATACACACACCATAATAATACTTGTATGTTGAAGCACAGTACAATCCATCAAGCGGTGCGGCTTCATAGCTTACCAAAGTCGTACTATAACATTTTGATAGATTTGTGAGCGCCGTGTGTAATGTTCTATATTTTTAATAGAACATATAACGTGTTGGTGTTGTTTACTTGAGTCATATTGCAGTCTACACATATCTCTTGTGCGTGACTGCCATCATTTTGCAGTCTACACGTATGTATTATGTTTGACTGCCATCTACTGGTCACACTTATCATTTCACCATGTACCAAATAAAATTGCTTTGAGGTCGATAAGCAAAACCAGAATTATTCCGTATATAAGGCGCACTGTTGAGTTTTGAGAAAGGATTTTAAGTGCGCCTTATAGTCCGGAAAATATGGTATGTTAACACTTCAACGCCAACTGTGTGTAGTTATGTTTATACAAAAACAATCAGTTTACAATAACGTTCATTGTCTTGAGTAAGGATGGGAATTGATAAGATTTTTCTGGTTCTGATTCCACTTTTGATTCTGCTTAACAATTCGGTTCTTTATCGGTGCTCTTATCGATTCCTATTTGGATAAAAAGGTAGCAAACAAGATAATTAGCGTTTACTTTGTTTGGTTTAGAAGAAACATGCCAGGGTCAGGATTTCGCGGAAAATATCAGTTTTTTTCAAGAAAGATATGATATTTTCCTGATTACGGTGTCTCTGCTTTGGAGAACAAGGGAAGATGCTGTTTCATCATGATTTGCATGATAAATATTAATTTCATGTTTACATTTAATAATAGCAGATGTTACAATGATGTGCTAACATGACAGGCAGTGTTAGTTAGTTAGTTTGTTACTTACTTAGGTAATAATTAAGTTACCTGCAGTGCACCGCCGACATATTTGCCGTTACTGCTGGTGAATCTCCACCAGCAGTAACAAACAACCTGTCAATCAATCAAAGTTTTCACATTCTGTGTATGCTAGTGTTTCTGGTAGTATTTCCTGTCTACGATGAAATATCTACATTGCAAGTTGCACTGTTGACAGTCCGTCTCGGGAATAACTACAGCTTTTGTTCCACCTCCACGCTGTGCATGGTGACATCACGCGCGTCCATAGGCATCGAGAAGGTAATTGTTAACAAAACTGGCAAATGAGTGCCAGGAATCAAAATACTAGGGGCCATTTTATCATTTTTTTTATAAGTGTTTATTGATATTTTTTGCCACACAGTTAACATAATTACAATATAATTCAAATCAAATGTTCTTTGTTTTCCCACACCCAAAAAAAAAGTCTCCTTTACATATTTTAAGTATTTTAAGGAACCACCCCAATACTCCTTAGTCTCAAGTGACCAGAAGGTTTAAGATGAGTCTCCTGCAAAAAGATTACCTGAGCTCCCAGATGACCGAGTTAATGTAATTAACTTACTTCGTGTTATAGGATTATTAAGCCATTTGCGATTCAAATTGGTAAACCTAATACCACAACCACCGGACGTCATTGTTAGATTAGGCTGGGTCATTACAAAAAGATGCAAACATCAAATATAGACTATACACAAATGCAAGTATGTGGTAAGACTCGAGAAAATAAGCTTGATTGATGCAAAGGAAAGAAAAACAAAACCGTGGACACTAGCCCCACACCCAAAGACTCTTGCAGAAGCATCCCTCTAAACAAAGTCCCCTGCCCAAAAAAACAACTTTCCCGCCTGTTCTACACTAACCAACAACACATTCGGCGCCAAAATATTACATCTTGTTAGCAAATAAAGTGCACGAAGGTATATGTTTGAATAAGATGAAAAAAGGCAGTTTGATTACAGCTTACTATCAAAACCTATTCCTTCAATCAAATGTGCAAAAATATAAAAAGAAGACCGATATACAATCGGTAAATTAGTCAATTAGATAATACAAAATATACTCAGTGGACATTTTGACAGAACACAGAAACTCTACCATCTAGATAAGGTAGAACAATCAATTTGTAGTCCTCTACAAAGCAGGCGTGCTGGCATGCCTGCTAGATCGAATCTGGGGCAACTGCGATTTTAATATTTTGTCCACAAAGTCCATTGCCTTTGTTGGATCAAATGTCTGGGTCTGGTTATTGGATAAAGTGAGCTGCAGCATCGCCGGCAAGAGAAGTCCAAACTTCACGTTGGGACATGAATGTAGCTTTCTCTTCACTGCAGCAAAGGTGGCTCGTTTCCGAGCTACGGCCGGAGTGAAGTTGTCAAAACTCAAAATCCTCTGACCCACATAGGATAGCAGAGAAGCCTCACCAGCCTGTCGAAGAATCTGGTTCCGGACTTGAAATAAATTAACTCGTATAACGAGCGGCCGAGGAGGTTTCGCCATCTTTAGGTCTGGCGTGCAAGGTCCAACATGGGCTTGTCATCAAGCTTCAGGACCTCCTCCAAGAATTGACGGGTGAACTCAGTCGGACAGGGGCCTTCACAGCCCTCAGGAAGGCAGACCACTCAGATATTATTCCACCTCCAGATCATCACATTTTTTAGCTTGTTAACGCTAGCCCAAAGTCCGTTCAGCTCATTAGCAGTAGCATTAGCAATAGCATTAGTAGGTAGCATCAGGTTAGCGATGGCCTCGCTATGGGACGAGAGAATGCTCTCGAATGACTCCGTAACAGCCGCTATCTGTCCTTTGACAACAAAGAACGTCTTTTGACTGATGCTCGTAAAAACGTCCGAGTCGACAATCGAGTCCTCCATGATATCTGGATCCGGAGGCGCACAAGGCTTGGAGCGGCCTGGCTTGTGGGATTTCCCTCAGTTAGACATCCCAGAATTCACAGGCGCAATTTGCAAAAAAAGAAGCTGCATACGACAAGTTAGTAAAAAGTATGGTATAGTTGACAGCTGGAGTTAACAAAGGTACCATTAAAACATAAAAAGGTCACATTTCCTCAGAGCCCCTACTAAGCACGCCCTGCACCGTCCATACTCAACCGGAAGTCTGGGAGCTGGTTCTAAACAAGAACCGTTTTTTAATTACCATCCCTAGTCTTGATTGACTTGATGTACCAAAATCCTATCAACCAATCCTTGGATCATACTTAGGATATACACCAAATTTGTTTCAAACAAAACCAAATTGAATCTACTACTATGCTTCTTTTATTTCCTTAGTTAAATCCAAACAAAAACTGCCTAAATCGAGATTGTAGTTCCTGATCAAAAGTTTGTATATTTGTTCTTGGATCAAATAGCAATACTGAAAATTTCATCACGATTAAAGTGAAATAAATCTAACTTTTTTACTTTAAGTGGCTCCAGATTGAAGATGGAGATCCAAATCCTGATCCAAAGGCTCACACCAAAGCTACATTCCAGAATCCTTGGCAAATCGTCTACTTTGGAGTTATGTGATTCTAAAACCGATTTAGGTCCCCACTCCTGACCTTGATCGGATTACACCTATTTGTCTTCGGGTCCTACCAAAAGCCTCATTTTCCAGATGTGTTCATCCGAACGTGATCTGAATTTTGATGTGTACCCATATTGAGAGTAAATGATTTCATTCCTTTGAGGACTACAATCAAATTTAATCGGGAATCCTTCAGACTTTGTGAGTCCCTGTCAATACAAAAAGGATCTGGATCCACAGTCAAAGAAAAATCCATTGGTCTTTGGGGACACACCAGCGTCTCTTCACAACTGTTAGGAGGTACGAACAAACAAAACTCCGGGTGAGAGGATCTAGTCTGTGTTTTAGTGTCAGACCTCCAGGAGCGTTCAGGAGTTGTGACCCCATATTTAACCAGCGGGTGTGTGGCATTCCTGCGCACCTATTGGTCTTTTCAAAGGGAAGAATAGCTTGCTCTAATCCACAACCTGGCCTAATCCTCACTCTCCATTGTAACCCGACTCCAGGGTCAGACAGAGACGGTGGTGGGGCCTCACTGGGGTCCTCACTTAGCTGCAGGGGTTATTATTAGCGCGACAGCTGCCACTGCCCCGACTCCCCCTTGAGGAGCACATGCGAGTCATTTGGGGATGAACTTCCTGAAAGCTCAAATCCGTCCTTCTCCGTCCAACCCACCTCCTCCTCCCCTCGTCACCGAATCATGGTCACGGGCCAGAGAGGCTTTTGGATCGCACGAGGGAACGCGGCAGAGAAAAGCTGTCCAAACACGCTGATAGTGTTCTGTTGACGCAGGGGGAAATGAGATTGAGAAAAGTAGAGAAAAGACAAAGAATGAGAGAGGAGATAATCACAGCAGAGGAGAGAGAGAGAGAGAGAGCGTGGATGTAATATTTGACTTGTGTGTATGTTCAGCACACAGAACAAACTCCACTCCACAGAGAGCAGACCTCTGCCAAGGACATACGCACCAAAGAAGTAGAGGAAAATATGTCATTTTCTAAGTGAGATTATTCGCCACGAAATTACTGACATTTTGTTTCAGATAAGTACATTTAATGCATAAAAACTAATTAAGAAAA